>NW_019384653.1:247392-250265 GCF_000671375.1 Centruroides sculpturatus | reverse complement strand
TTATTATATAAATATAAGTAGTTGAAGAATAAAATGAGATCCATATCATGGGGTCTGAGTCTTAACACATATTTGGTAATCTCAGCAAATGTATATTTGTCTTTTTGAAATATGCATCTGCATTCAAGACTTCTCATAAGTTGTTTTCATCCAATCAGAATGCAATCTAACAAAAAAAAAAGGCAGCTTAAAGAATTATGAAAACATTTGCAAGATCATTTGATGACTGATTTTACAAAAAATAATCTTAGATGCTACATTAGGCATAGATTTTACAATAAGGATGAACAAGAATTATAGAGTAGCACGGCAGAATTATTTAATTCTGATTGTTTAGGTTCAGCAAAAAAGGATGGCAAGTTAAAAAAAAGTTTGAAACATTTTTTATATTTAAAATATATATCAAATTAAATCTTTTGTTTAGAAATCTGTATGTGAATGAATAAAGTAATCAATCATTATATTTCTAAAAATTATATCTAGACATTTAGTAAAATTTTTTCTTGTATATTATATAATATGTTATAATGCAATTCATAAATTATAGACTTAATTTTTGTTTTATGTCTGATTTCAAATTAGTATCACACACAAAAAAATTTATTTTCGTATTTTCTACTTAATAAGAAGTCTTGAAGTTGAAAATATCAAATATTTTATATATAAAACTGCAATACTACTTTTGTTATTTCTTTTGATTTATTTGATGTCAACAGAAAAAACATTTGTATCTGGCATCATGTTCAAAACTATTAGAAAAAAAATGCTAAATTAAGGAATGAAAATAAATTTTATTTAGAAATGTTTTCTTTGCCTTAAAAATCACCAACTTGGAAATTCAGTGTTTTAGAACAATATATTACAAAAGAGCACTGTTATATTCAAATTTTTTTAAAGAGAATGAAAACACTTCTGAATAAACTTTGTTTTTGGTTCCTGAATTAAGCTTTTTTTCTAATAATTTTAATATTTGATGTCAATTTAATATATTCAAATACAGTAAACCCTCCATGTAACTGGATATTACATCATCTGTTGATTGTAGTGCTGCAAAACTAAATAATATATGTACAGTACATTAGCTTATGCTACAGTTTGAATAAATTATTTTTCTTTCAAATACAGTAATTATATTATAGTATTTATAGTTCAAGAAAAATAAATGCACAATGCTTGATAAACCAAAAAAAAATTCCAATTATCCAAAAGACCACAAAATCGATAACTGAATTTCCAGTGTATTTTAAGTTTTGAAATTATTGTTAAAAAATTAAATCTGCTAGAACAGTTAAAGATAACTGAAGTAAATAATCAAGAAAACAATGATTGTATTTGTGAAGATATGACTAAAGAGTCATTATTTTACATTATACCAAATTTAAATATAATTTTTTTGTTCATATTTAAAGTTCATTAATATATTAAACTACTATGAATATGTAGCTAGAACAATTTCTAAGATCAAGGCAATTAATAATAATGAATTTAACAGATTTAGACAAAAAGAAACAGGAAATTTTAAAAGAAGGAAATTTTGAAAAATTAGAGTTAGATCCAACAAGTAACATACAGAAATTATTGAAGAAAATTGTAGGAAAATTAATAAAAGAAGGAGTTATTTCAATTACTGAAAGTAAAGAACTATTACCAGGAGAAAATGTGAGAATGCCAAAGTTAAATGTTCGTATTAAGACACACAAACAAAATAAATGCAGACCTATAGTAGACTTTAAGATGACCGTGTTATATAATTTAGAGATATTTTTAAAGAAATCATTACAGGTTATATTAAACTCTGAACTTAGTATAAAAAATACTGATAGTTTAATTTCAAGATTAGAAGCAGGAAGAATTTTGCCAGAGTACCGTTTAATGAGTATAGATATAGTGTCAATGTATCCATCGATTACAAAAGAAATGATTATACAGAGTTTAAGTGAGTATAACACCCCTTCAGATTTAATATCATTAATAACATTTGTATTGGAAAACAATTTCTTTGCAGTTAAAGGCGAGTACTTTCGACAAAAGGATGGAATATCCATGGGCTCGGTGGTCGGCCCAAAGCTGGCAGAGATTGTTATGAAAAATATAGATAAAACGTTGCTGAACTTAGGTGGAATAGTTTTTCTGGCACGGTATGTCGATGATATATTTATTATTTATAATAGTAAAATAACATCACCAGAAAAAATCTTAAAAGAAGCTAATGAAATTAATGAACATATTAAGTTCACCTATGAGTGTGAAAAATTAGATAGTCTAAATTATTTGGATATCACAATAACCAGGTTTAAAGATCATTTGGAGTATAGTAGGTATGAAAAACCTTGTAACACAAATAAAGTTATAAATTTTAGATCGTATTGTCCAATTAATCAAAAAAGAAATATTTATTTAATGGAAGTAAAAAAGATATTTTCTAGAACAACCAGAAGTGAAAAAAGAATAGAAGAACTCAAAAAAATAAATAAGAAGTACTTGTTGAACAATTATCCGAAAAGATTGCTGAGGAACTGGTATGATGAATATTCAAAAAGAAGATTTCAAGTAAAGCAACAAAAAGAAAGTAAAAAGTATGTTTCTTTTCCATATATCCAAGGTATTTTTGAAAAATATAAAAAAATTTTCTGTAAAAACTTAATACAATTGGCTCCATTGCAAAAAAATAGATTATCTGAATTAATTAGAACTGAACCTTACAGAAAGAAAGATTTATTGGAAGAAGATGGAGTGGTTTACAGGCTTCAATGTACGTGTGGAGTACCGTATTACTACGTTGGAGAAACGAAACGGAAACTAAAAGTGAGGATGTCGGAACACTTGGCAGCAGTACGAAATAAAATTAATACATCCCCGGTATTTTTGCATTG
>NW_019384653.1:234720-244477 GCF_000671375.1 Centruroides sculpturatus | reverse complement strand
TTATTATATAAATATAAGTAGTTGAAGAATAAAATGAGATCCATATCATGGGGTCTGAGTCTTAACACATATTTGGTAATCTCAGCAAATGTATATTTGTCTTTTTGAAATATGCATCTGCATTCAAGACTTCTCATAAGTTGTTTTCATCCAATCAGAATGCAATCTAACAAAAAAAAAAGGCAGCTTAAAGAATTATGAAAACATTTGCAAGATCATTTGATGACTGATTTTACAAAAAATAATCTTAGATGCTACATTAGGCATAGATTTTACAATAAGGATGAACAAGAATTATAGAGTAGCACGGCAGAATTATTTAATTCTGATTGTTTAGGTTCAGCAAAAAAGGATGGCAAGTTAAAAAAAAGTTTGAAACATTTTTTATATTTAAAATATNAAATTAGAACAGATAAAAACTTTCAACATTTTTTAAATATTTAAAAATTTAATCTTAAACATACCAATTAATCAAATCTTGTAAAGTAATTTTCAGAGGATCTTCAGGTTTAACCATATCAAATATTTCATCTTTAACATCTTCAAAAGAAACAGGTTCTTGTCCATGTTGAGTCATTAAATCCTGGATTGCCTATACATATCCATATATAAAATACCATCATTTTAATAGTATTAAATGCAGAATTTATTTGTTAATGTTTAATTAAAAACATTTTAGTACAGTAACAGATCAATTATCCAGCTTCCAGAAATATGGAATTATCATAAAACATTTTTTTTAAAACTTGCTGGGCTCAAAGTTAGTGAGCTGTAGCACAGCTGTAGTTTGTCATATGGCCACTTCATTTTGATTTCTATAGCATATGCATTGCACAACACCAGTTCCATTATGTTCTTTACTTTTCTTCATTTAATTTTTATCCTAAATATTACATCACAGTATACATATTCTATATTTTAAGAGGATTAATAATGATCAAACAGATCTCTGCTTTAGAAGTGTATTCATTTGTATCTGTTAAACACACTTAATTTTCTATTCTTTATTTTATATTTGAAGTATATATTTAGTTCATGTCCAGAAACCAAAAAACCTAGAAATCTGGACCACTTCTAATCCCAATCTTAGCAGATAATTAGTCTGGTAACTGCACTGATTAAAACTTTTAATAGTTCAAACAATAATATCAGAATATAATATGATATATTTTTTTCTAACTAAGTTTTTACAAAGTTTGATCATGCATAATATATTAGATAAATCAGCTAAGCTGTTGTAAATAGATATCTTGTAAAAATATTTAAATACTAGAGGAATAGTTAATTATCACTATAACAACTTATAAAATATAACTTAAATTATATTATAATTACAATCCTTTCCAAGAAAAAATAAAAGCATTTAAAAAAAGTTCCAATAAAATTCAATTATAAAATGAGCAAATATTTATCATGACATCATCACAATGCCAAGCTGTAATTTTTAATTTATTTAATTTAAAATACATGCTCTATGCCTCAAATTAGTAGTGTCTTGCCCCTGTACATCACATTTTTCCTGTCAAAATAAAGTCATGCTGGTCATCTGTCCAACTCCTTTCAGGGGAAAATTTTTGAACTAAAATAATGTGACTCCCAGTTTGCATCAGAAGTTCACATATACAGTCGACCCCCCTATAATTACGGTCCCTATAGTTACGATTCCTATAAAACTACGAAAAAATTGCTACCGGTATCCGTAAAAAATAGTAAAAGTTCCTTATAAAAACCTCAAACGTCATCGGGCAGCCGAACTACTTTCCCGCCGTCCGTAGCGCCAACTACGGAGAGATTTCTATCGTCTGGACAGTATTATATAAATTATATATAAATTAGGTACTGTACATATAATTATATATTAATTATATATAAATTAGGTACTGTATATATAATTATATATTAACTTATTGTAACTTTGTTATAATTAAATATATAATTTCCGCCGTCTAGCGTGGCGCCACGCTACGGAGATTTTTACGCTAACTATCGTCTGTCAGTATGTAAATTAGGTACTGTAAGTCTAATACAGTACTGTAATTTTATAATTTTTACGTTATCTAAAATTTTGTCTTTAGCCATCATGACTTCTACCATGGAGAAGAATTCTAAGAGCAGAAAACGTATATCCTTTGAAGAAAAACTTAAAATTTTGGATCGGTTAAAATCTGGTGAGAAAGTAATGGTCATTGCTAACGATTTAAAATTAAGCGGGTCAACAATTCGAACAATAAAAGATAATGAAAACAAAATAAGGGCTAGAATTTCCTCTGGAGCTTTAGTAAGTTTGAATAAAACTGCTCGTATAAAGGACACTTTAATGCCTAAAATGGAAAAGTGTTTGATGTTATGGATAGAAGATTGCATTTCAAAGAATATTCCTTTGAATAGTATTGTGATAATGCAAAAGGCATCAAAGATTTACCAGCATATAAAAGAGCTTGAATCCGTTTCTTTTAATGAATCACATCGACACGAATTTAAAGCCAGCAAAGGATGGTTTAACAGATTTAGAAATAGATTTTCCTTGCGCAATGTCAAAATTGTGGGAGAAAGCGCATCAGCAGACATAGAAGCAGCCGAGAGATTCCGAGAGAATTTTCTCAAAATTGTAGAAGATGGAAATTACACTGCAGATCAGGTATATAACGCCGACGAAACCGCGTTATTTTGGAAGAAAATGCCCGGACGCACTTACATCTCAAAAAATGAAAAGTCTGCTTCAGGATTTAAGGTTTCCAAGGATAGGATCACTTTACTTTTATGTTCAAACGCATCTGGAGATAACGTTACAAAGCCCATGTTAATTAACCGTTCATTAAACCCACGAGCAATGAAAGGAGTTGACAAATCAACTCTTCCTGTTTTCTGGCGAGCAAATAAAAAGGCATGGGTAACAGGTATTTTATTTCGCGATTGGTTTTACAATTGCTTTGTGCCGGAAGTGGAAGAGTACTCAAAAAGAAAAAATATCAGTTTCAAGGCTTTGTTACTGGTTGATAACGCGCCAGGACACATAGATTTAGATCATCCAACTGTTAAATTAATATTTTTACCTCCCAATACAACATCAATCATACAACCACAAGATCAGGGAATAATTAAATCATTTAAATCATTATATATACAGCACACATTTGAACACATTTTTAAAAATGTTGATTGTAATCCAAATACTTCTACAGTAACGGACTTGTGGAAAGATTTTTCAATTTTAAATAGCATTGAAATTATTTCGTTATCTGTGAAGAAATTAAAATGTTCGACTCTGAATGCCTGTTGGGGAAAATTATGGCCTGAAGTTGTTATTAGAGAAGATTGTTTAACTTCCGTAACAACAGAAGTAAATCGTATAATAAATATTGCCCACACTTTAGGTGGAGAAGGATTCGTCGACATGAACGAGGAAGATGTTAATGAATTAATTAACTGTAATACTAACCAACAGTTAGATGAAGAAGAACTTATGCAATTAGCAGAGTTGTCCGAATCAAGCAGTGAAGAAAACTCATTACAAATTTTCTGTGAGCCAGAACAAAAGTTTAATTTAGAAATCTTAAATGAAGCATTAGAATTGGCAAAAAATTTAGAAAACCTTTTAACGAATAATGATCCATCAACAAAGCGCTCTGAGGAATTTAAGAAAAAATTGAAAGATTGCTTAGCACTATATTTTGAAGTAAAAGATTTAGAAAGTAACAATAATGAATTGTTGAGAACATAAGAAGATACCCTTTCAGACTACGAAAATAATAAGTGTAACTGCTTCTTATACTGTATTTAAAAATGTTTTGTTCTTTATTTTCAATATTTGTTTGTTTTGAAGAGAAATAAAATATATCTTAACTGTTACATATTAAATATTTATTTTACATCTTTGTCAAGTATCTGTATAAGTGTATGTTTATGCATATGTAAGGTCGCCGACTTTAGGGGCAATACGTTAATTGCGAGTCAGGAAAACCTAGGATCAAGTCGTATGTGGGTGGTTGCGGCAGTAGACAAAGATGGCAAGTGTCTTACAAAAGCCGTTTAATTTTAACATAAAGTTAACTTACATAATGATAATAACAATGCGATCTAGATCGGCTTTGGTGGGAGCTTTTGATGTCGGTGAACGTGGGCTGACTGGTGTCCCGGGCTTGACAGGAAAGTCCGGTTGAGAATCTCTCCCTTGTCCTTGAGATTCGGGAGTTTTATAAGATTTTCCCCGAATCTCACCCTTTTGATTGGTTTCGTTCACCCTCTCCCTTACCCCGATTGGTCATTCTTCTGTTTCTAGGCGAAACTTGAGACCGATCCGGATCGGGAAAAAGTCGGAGAGATGATGACGGGGCTTTTTATTTTTCTCCGTTATGGCCCTTCTTCCTGATATCTTTTAACTTAAACGGTCCACCAGGTGTTCTTGTGGCCATTTATCCCCCACCGCGTTCGGACTTAACAGATGCCCCTTTTGTTCTTAAAACCGCCTTTTTCTCGATTGCTTCGACCCGACACTTGTTGCGAGTATCTCGACAAAGCTCTTTCTTTATGTCGACATTCCCCCGTTGTTTATCATTGCATCGCGTTTGTTTTACAATACGGGAAAAAGTTTTCGTCCCATCTGGGTTCTGTCATTAACACACCCTCTTGACCCGATTCTATCTTCGAAACTTTCCGACGTAAAAGTTTCGTAATTAGTCGTAATTTCGACGCGCTTTTACGACCATCACACATAAGTAAACTGTATGTGAGCCGCTCATTTGCCAAAACGATAAGTTCATAAAAGAAAAGATAGAAAATATGTATTGATAAATTTTTATACATTTCTTATTTAACGGCCATAAAAATTATTTCTATTAATGATGTCTCCAAACTTCAGCGAATTTTTCGCAGAAAAATAACTTATCAGAAAACTTTCGTCATTGCTTATGCTTACGTTGTCGAACGGTACACACTCGGTAAGTAATCCTATAATTTTTTGTTTATGACGTAGTTTATACGGATTATTTTCAAAAAAATATACGTATTTTGGAAATGTTGAGTCGGATTAGTCTAGAATCGATTAATTTTATGGAAGAAAATCTTTCAAACAGCCGTAGTCCGTAAACTTGATACGTGTCGGGTTGTGATTGGAAGGATTCGTAAGAAAGCGGATTCCTAGAGAATGGAACGTATCTCTATCTTATAGGGGGGGTCGACTGTAGTTAATTGGGGCCTGCTGCTCTTATGGTTTCCATATCTGGTCTTAGATTTCGTCTATCTAACTCCATTCTTGAAATTAAGAAAGGACAGACAGATGGAGTGGGAATTTATAGGTCTACAATTTTTTAAAATTAGAGCTTAATGATAAAATATATCAAAAATTGAAAGATAAATTAATTTTCATTACTTTAAACATAATTTTAATATATCAAAACAATAAACATTTCTAATCTGAAATATTTTCATATTTTAACTTACCCTAAAGAAATAATTTAAACTGAATACATTCAAATAACCTCTTCCTATTATATCCAATATTCGGAAAAAATACTGTAAAGACTGAGGTTCTTTTCTGTTTTCTAATGCCAATACAAAATCCAAATATGTCTTGTAATCCTATTGTTTAAAAACAGAGATATTTATAACTCCAATTTTTATTTTATATATTTAATAAAAATTATAATACAGTAGAACCTCGAAAACTCGGCCCTCGATAACCCGGCACTCCGGATAACTCGTCCACACCCTGGCTGGGCAAAAAAATCCTTAGTTAATTAATTTTAATTATAGACAGCTTTATAAAAGTATAAAAGCTCTCATAAAGTATTTTTCTGAGGTCTGTCTTATCAGGTAAATTACTGTACACAGTGTATTCATTAATTTTCATTTTCATGTAGTAAAGGCTCTATGCCTTCGTACAGGACGTACTTTTCCTTTGTTTAATGGTATTTGGGCAGTTTATTCTCTGTTGTATTCTCAAGTTAACAATACATACAAGTACAGTACACTATTTTCTGAGGAAACACGCATACTTATCCTTTTTTAACCCCATTCCCGATAACCCGGCATTTTCGCAAACTCGGCCACCCTTCGGTCCACATTAGGCCGAGTTTTCGAGGTTCTACTGTATTAAATACCAAATGCAAAAAATTAAAATAATAGTTTAAGAAACAATTTAAGCATTTACCATTTCACCATCATATGTAAGACATTCTTGAAATACTCTTTCAATAAAAACACTAGTTAATGTACCTGTACCATATCTAAAATTAAGAAATATTTGAAGGAAGCATATAATATTTATCAATAAATATATGAAAATATTTAAAAACAAACTATAAATTTTATAATTACAAAATTATTAAGGAATTAAAACTGAACGATTTTTGAATCAGAATTAATTTGAAATTTTAAATACATTCTACAAAAATTTTGGTGTTTTGATTGAATGAATCTAAAATATATTATCAATAAATAGCATTTACAAAGTTTAGTGTTTAGATGCTGTTTTAATACCAGTACATGCAAACTATATTAAAACTATATCTTAATGAAATTATTTTAATGTTTTGAAACTAATTTTATCATTTTTTTATATTTTATTAATTTATCAACTTTAAAATTTGTAATTATTTTTCAACATTTTAATAATTTATACTTTTAAGGAATTTAATCTGTACTTTTATTAACTTTCTTAGGATAATAAGGGTTACTAATAAATCTTAAAAACTTTTAAATCTCTTACTTTTTATATTAGAGCGGTTAGGCAATAAATGATATTTTTTCACATTCTCATTTAAAGTTTTCTTAAATCAAATTATGAAAGAATTAACTTTTTAAAATTTTAATTACATGTTATATATAATCCCAGTTAACTTTAATACTTGGTAAATCCTTAATTTTAACATTTATCTTATAAATATCATTAAAAATTCAAAGTTTGAAAAAGCAGTATAGAAATGCTAATAAACAGTTTAAAATTATAGTTCCAATAATTATAAAAATGACTAAAAAATGTTATATTTTTCCTCAGACTAGATTTTTCCCAGTTCTCAGAAGGGCAACTGAGACATGAAAAGAGAAAATATAAAAGCTGAAACAGTTTTAATCAGACAGCCACTTGCACTAAGTTTATTGGAAAATATGATGGCCCAGCCAGTACAATATTTTTTATCTTTAAACTTTTTCCACCCTGGTCACTGAAAGGGTCTTTTTTCCAAATCCATTATGAGTTTGACCAGATCCATAACAGGGCAGTTGTATCATGAGAGATCAGGTCTGACAAATCCATGACAACTCATCCTTGAAAAATTCCTCACACAGTATGAAACAGATTGCCAGAATGCAAGCTGATGCTTTTTTGCTTTGGTGAGCTGGATATCAAATTACAATATTTACATTAAACTACTGGGCCAATCAGGAATCAATTCAGTATTCTTTACATTGCTACCAAAAAAAAGTTGATATAATTACTAAATGGATTACTCACAAAACTTTTATGTAGTATAAAAACAAAAATTATGCCTATCAGCAATATTACATTAAAAAAGTTGTATGTTTAATATTAAATCAGTATTTCCCAACCTTTTTGCATTAGGACACACTGTGAATTTAATAAGAATCCTGCAAAACACACAATTTAAAATATATTTTGGTTGATTTAAAAAAATTTTGATAATATGGAAGTTAAATTTACTAAGACAAAAACTCACAATTTTACAAATATTCTATAAAAATAAAAAGACTATTTGAATCAATACATGAAGAGCTAGTATCAATCTTTAAGTCTCAAAGTTGGTAAGCCATATCATTTATAAAGCCCCAAAGAGTTGGTACACTGGCATATGCATAAGTTCATGCAACTTTTGTGAAGGGATATGCTGATGATGCAAATTTTGCAACAATTGGCATTTTAGTGAATACCTTCTCCCTTTGGCTAGCCAGCAGTAAAAAAGATGAAAGATAAATAAAATTTTAAAACAGAGCTTATTCAAAATTCCAAAAATATTTGTGATACACTTTCATGACACAAGTTGAAAAACATTACATTAAATTAATTAATATATGATCAAAGATCTAAGGATAATAAAATAATATTTTTAAAATAAAAATATAAATAACTTGTCTGTAATTATCACAGAAATTGTTGACTGTTAACATCTGTTTCTCATAAAATTTGATTCCTTATATTAAATCAAACTATATTTTAGTTTAGAATTATTTTTTTGTTTTTATTTAAAATTAACATTGACATCAACACTGCAAAAGTTATCCATTAACATATATGCTACAATGGATTTGCTAGTCTATCCTACATGTTAATTGAATAATTAAATTTTTATTTAACTTGAAAATCTTATACAAAAATATGTCAAAAATTTTTTAAATACTGACAATTAAAAAGCCAAGATGTTAATGCTAGCAATTTATTTAGATAAAGTAAGAATTTGAAAAAGAAAAGGCTCTCATTAATTCATCATAATGTGTAAAAGTTTTTGATGGATATTAAATTTGTAAATCTTTGTTATTTTGGGATTTTGTAAATTGCAAACTATTTTTATTAATTTATGTCTTTTTTTTGTATAAAATTTATTGATTCTGATGATATAAGTTACTCTTCAAAAGTACAAAATAGTATAAAAAAACAATTTATAGTTTCCACTATTTCCAAAGTGGAAATAAAATAATTTATTATTTGATATATAATCATATCACTTACAATATATTTTACTTATATTTTATTAATTAAAATTATAATGCTGTTACCATCTTAGAAATTTGAAGTATATCTATATGATTTTATTTATTTTTCAAAAGTTTCCATTATTTTAAATTTCAAACCTGTACACAAATTTCTTTAAAGTTAATAAAATTTCTGCCTTCTTACCTTGATAATTCTTCCTTACTAAGCATGCCATTATGGTCTTTATCTAAATTAAGATACTGTCCATATACACGTAAAGCAGAAGGGGCTGAAAACCAATTTGACTGTTGAGCATCTTTTGGTAGTTCTTCATCTCTCAACTGTTAGCAAAACAATTTATTTTATTGGTTTATTATAAGTTGACTTAATATTAAAATTATTATTAAAATGTGTTTTTGATATTGAATGGTTGGACATAAAAATTTAATGGTTGGATTATCAATGTGAAAAGGTTTCTTGTGAAAGTGAAAGCTTACTACTCTATGGAGCAAAATTTGAGCCTAGGTCAGAACCTCAGAAATTGCATAAATGGTTTGACTTACTTATGTTGGGCTCTGTCCTTCATCACCAGACTAGTTCCCATTGTGAATCTAGCTAAACTGATAAACAAAAAAAAAAAAAAAATGACAATGATGGGATGATGTCAAGAAAAACAAGATAGAAAAAAAATAAAGTGATCTCTTAATGATCATCAGGCAAGGAGTTAAAAAAAATTAAAAGATATAGTAATCTTTTATTTATGTTGTCTGTACTTTATCTTTTATACAATACAACATTTTGTTATCTTTCTATATATCAGATTGTAAAGCTAAAATTTAGACATCTCAATTTTTTCTAAAAACAATTGAAAAAATGTTGTAGAACGTTTGATGTGCATATGTAAGTAGAGTAATCAAAGGATGTTTCATCACACTATTTCATTGGAAATAGACACATCAGCAATGTATGACAATATTGTGAGAATCAGAGTTTAAGCATCAGAGCTTAAGCATCAGAGCTTAAACTAGTTTCCGACAACGGGAAGGTGAGTCCCACTCATGAAGTCAGTGGATGACGATTTAGGAAGGCAAAACAAAAAAAAAAAAAAAAAAA
>NW_019384653.1:223216-232623 GCF_000671375.1 Centruroides sculpturatus | reverse complement strand
GAAACTAAAATTTTTAATAAAAACATTTAACTTTATTTTATGATAAAATACATTTTAAAAATTAAATTTATTTGTACTTTGTATTATATTGTAATAATAAACAAAATTATTTGCGTATTTTTCACTTATGTGGAACCTAACCCTATACCTCAGTGTAAATATGGGTTCGATTTGCGCCGGCTTTTGTAGGAACGGAACTGCGGCGTAAACAGAGGGCTACCTGTACTCAAATCATGGGGTGAGCTGTCATTCTGTTAATGATTTGTACAAACACCTGTTCGTTGTGTTCCTGGCTGGATCTAGCTAATACGGTATTTATTGACCTTGATGTTTTGAAGATGTCATTTTATGATATAAATTTCTATAGATTTGACAGCTCTCACCCATCAATTAACATCTAGTTGATAGTAATTTCTTCAAATTGGTCAACAATCTCGATATTGTTTATTTCAAACATCGTGCTCAACGATGAACGAGGAGATTTATTACCCTCTTGTTTTAAGTTTTCCTTTTCCTTTTTTGTATACTTATTGCAGCCATGTGTCACGTGCAGCCAGAGAGGGGATGAGAAACGTCAGTTATTCCCGTCTTGTTGACTCTATCGTCTATCAGGACTGTTAAACAAATGATGATTTTTTCCTCTTAATGATATATATATATATTTATTTATTTATTTATTTATTTATTTATTTATTAACAATTATTTCGAGGAGATCATCTTGGTCGTTGACCATAGAAGGTATATACTAAATTAGGGGGTTTATAAGAAGAGCGACATTGCTCTTGCGAAAAAGGAAGTCTCAGATCATCACAATATGACACTTTTGAAGGAGTACATTCTCATGCTATTGCTTTATGAATTCAAAAATGGCCACAATGCAATGAAGGTTCATGAGCTTGTCTGTAAAGCATTTGTTAAAGTATTCGTGGGTGAACAAAGTTCAACTAGCTGTTGCAAATGTTAAAGGGCCAATAGTGCAGAAGGCAATCAGATGCATTTGTTTGGCATCATCATGACAGAGCTGCTTCCAACCATCATCAAGGTCACAAAAACCTCTATTGTGAACATCTGGATTGTTTTAACACTAAGATCAAAGAACTTTCATCCAAAAATTACAAAGTCTGATACTACCATGACAATGCACCAGCACATAGAGCAAAAATAATCTTAGTGAAGTTGAAAGATAACATTAGCATTTTTTATCCCAGACGGCCAGTCTGGGATAAAAGATGCTGCCTCAACTACCTTACAGCCCAAACTTGGTGTCAACTGAATACCACCTATTTCACACCCTGCAGAACAATGTTGCCAATATACAGTTCAACAACAATACCTGATAGTCAAGAAAAACCCATCATTCTTCTCAAGAAATTGAAAGTTTGCAGCAAAGGTGGTGAGATGTGATTAATATTGCCAGTGACTACCTACAACACTAAAGTGTGATCATTATTGAGTTAACTGTCAATAAAGTTTTTTCAGTATCTAAATTTCACCTTTACAATCTAATAGTTCTAATATTTTTTATAGGTAGACTCTGTTTATAACTGATTTTTAGAACTTGATCATAAGTGTTAAAAAACTGAATACTCCTTTAATACATTCAAAGAAAACTTTCTAGCTAAAATGCATGCCTTTATACCATTATAGATGTAAATGTAGAAAGGTAAAAAAAGTCTTTAATTGTGAAAAGTAATAAACTAAACAAACATAAATCAAGACAGCAAATGATATTATTTTTAACTTAGGATTTTACTGTGTTTTTATTAAATCCAAATCATGAAGCAAGACAATAAACAGAATTCTTGTATGCTTCATGACACATTAATAATTTTAAAGTGTCAGCAATGTAATTAAAACTCTCATAAACCGTTTAGGAGATATATAAGGCATTAATAGTTTCATGTGTGAGATAATCCTTTCATTAAAATAATTTACTATATATGTGTTAAAAAGTATATTTGTCCTATATATCTCATAAACCATTTATTTTATAATTTTATTTATTAGTTTTTATAATTTTAATGTAAATACTAGTTTTAAATTTAGAACTATTGATAGTATGTTTTGTTTCAAAATTTGAAAAATAAAATCACCTACCTCAAGAAGATCATCCAAAAAACTACATGCTAATATATCTTGAATTTTAATTTTTCCAGTTCTCATAGGATCAAGAAAGAAAAAGAATTTTCTTACAGCAGTACAGACATAAAAGGAATGAAATGATTTTTCCAAACCATCAAGCTACAAATACAAAAAAAATTCTTCATTATTTTAGATTAATAAATAACTTAATATTCTCAAGTATGATTATGTATCATTTATATTCTTTAAAGAATATAAATGATCCAATTATGATTAAATTTTAAGCTTTGATATGGATATTAAAAAAAGCATCTTAAAAAAATTTAAGTTAAGCATATATAAAGTATCAATATCAATTATATAATCTCATTAAATGTTGCTCAATGTTAGATTAGATTATATCTATTGCTAAAATAAATCAAGAATCAATCACTTTGTGTGTGGTTTATCAAATATAACAAATCATATCTAGAAATTTCACCGATTAAATTGGTTTTCCATATAGAATATCTGAGAATTTTGATTCAAAATTTATTACCTCTTCTGTATAATTTCCACTAAAAATAATTATTTTGATAAAAATTGAAGCAAAAGCTTTAAAATTATTATTAAGTAAATATTTCATTATAATACTATATAATTTTCTGCAATATTAAATTGTAATTTTTAAAAAAATTATGATTATTCTAATTCTTTCTATTATTTAATTACTTGTTTTACAATTAGAAGTTTGCAATAATATGATATTAACTCAGATATATAAGATGGCACACTATAATATTCAGATAAATATGAAACACCTTTTCAATAATAATGCCAAATTAATATTGAAAATAACAGCAATAATTTTAACTAATCTATATTTTGTTTGTTAATTGTCTCTCTTGATTTTTATTAGTTAACAAACATTTTGATTGGCTCAATGTGATGATGATACAAAATTCAGAAAATGTGAGAAAATTCATTCCAACTAAACATAAAACACACGAAAGTTGTTCATTTTCCATAGACTTTTGATAGAGTATTTTGGCAGGAAGTTTCAGAAGTAGACAATAGTTGCTATGACAACTCAGAAGCTGAGGTAATGTCATGCCTGTTTTATGTGAAATATTCTTCACTTTTTCCTTGTTTTAATAGATTTGACATAATTTTCAATGTAAATTTTGAATTAATGACAAACATTCACACACTGATAGCAGCTAATCTGATGAATCCATTGTTTTTGAATCCTTTTGACCAATAAAATTGTCTGTGTGGAAACATGTTTTCTTAGTTAAAAGTTAATTTACATTATTGTAGTTTTACATATTCTTTTTTATTAATAACAACTTCTCACTATTTTTATAAATTTAACAAAATGTAATTTAATGATCTAAACTAGATATTCAAAAATTGATTATGTAAATTACCTGAGATAATGTAGGAATTAATTCAAGAATATAGTTTTCCAAATCCTGTACGAAATTTTAATAATAAGTTTTCATTTATTTCAGTNATAAATATGAAACATCTTTTCAATAATAATGCCAAATTAATATTGAAAATAACAGCAATAATTTTAACTAATCTATATTTTGTTTGTTAATTGTCTCTCTTGATTTTTATTAGTTAACAAACATTTTGATTGGCTCAATGTGATGATGATACAAAATTCAGAAAATGTGAGAAAATTCATTCCAACTAAACATAAAACACACGAAAGTTGTTCATTTTCCATAGACTTTTGATAGAGTATTTTGGCAGGAAGTTTCAGAAGTAGACAATAGTTGCTATGACAACTCAGAAGCTGAGGTAATGTCATGCCTGTTTTATGTGAAATATTCTTCACTTTTTCCTTGTTTTAATAGATTTGACATAATTTTCAATGTAAATTTTGAATTAATGACAAACATTCACACACTGATAGCAGCTAATCTGATGAATCCATTGTTTTTGAATCCTTTTGACCAATAAAATTGTCTGTGTGGAAACATGTTTTCTTAGTTAAAAGTTAATTTACATTATTGTAGTTTTACATATTCTTTTTTATTAATAACAACTTCTCACTATTTTTATAAATTTAACAAAATGTAATTTAATGATCTAAACTAGATATTCAAAAATTGATTATGTAAATTACCTGAGATAATGTAGGAATTAATTCAAGAATATAGTTTTCCAAATCCTGTACGAAATTTTAATAATAAGTTTTCATTTATTTCAGTTATCAATATTATAAAAAATTATAATTAATATTTTATGTAATATAATACTAAATAAAAAATTTGCTGTTAATTCTATTTCCCCCATTAAATACTACATTATCAAACTAATTTGAACTTTGAAAGGTTTTCACTCAAACTCACATACATATATAATATACATTGTTTCCTTTAATTATTATTATAATTTATTATGAATTTTATGAAAGCAATATTCAATTAAAACTTGATAACTTTATAGTAAAATTCCATTTTTGATATCTAACAAAATAAAAGAAAAAAATATTTTTAAACCACAAAGTTTTGCTTGCTTTGTATTTAATATGAATTGCCAAAAACTCACAAAACTCATTTTGTTTGATCAATTGATTAATTAATTAACTCCAGATTGATAAAATATTATGTATTTTTATTCAATTTTACTTTTTTAGTCAAAGTAGTATTAAAAAAGTTAAATCTAACATAACAGACTAATTTTGATACCTTAACCATTTTAATCTTCTTTATTTGTATATAGTGAAATCTTTCTATAGCAATATTTAGTGTAAGAAAAATACTGTTTTAGAGAGATTTATTGTTATAGCGAGAGTTTTTAAAAAATATCTCATTTCTCATTTAACATTGTCACACTGATAGGGTTATTTATACATAGTCAAACAAAGTTAGAACAGAAAAACATAGTATTATTAGTCTCCTCCAGTTCAAGAATTAAGAGATTTTACTGCATATTATTTCTACAGTATGATTTTAATATTTGTACAGTGATTTATTATATATATTTTAATAATATTTACTGCATATTACTTCTACAGTATTAGTTTATTATTATTCATACAGTATATATTAATTAATTAAACGTCAAAATCCATCAGAACCTAAATCTTCACAGGCAAAAATTAACTAAGTAAACTAAAACTAAAAAAGTAAAATTACTATATAACTCAGTGTTTCTCAACCTCTAACAAATCGTCGCCCCCTTCAACGTAGTATTGCCCCCTTCAATAAAACCGTTATGTAGTATTGCCCCCTTCACTTCAAAATTCGATGCCCAGGGCCAAGGCTAACGCCACATTCGTACTGCATTGAATAGACTAGTGACTAGTATAATGTTATTTGTTTAATTATTGTACGATATAACAAATAAAATATCTAATTATTCTTAATATAATGTTTTACTATATCGCCCAGGAAATTGTTTTCGCCCCCAAAATATATTGTTACTAATCGCCCCCTCAACATGGAAAAACGCCCACGGGGTGATATCGCCAACGGGGGCGATATCGCCCCCGTTGAGAAACACTGATATAACTGGATTGCTGTATATTAGATCTCTATGTAATACATCTCTGTAATCCAACAAATGGTAGACGGACTCACAGCAAATTTGCTGTGAGTCTGTCTACCATTTGTTGGATTACAGAGATGTATTACATAGAGATAAAAAAGTAAAAACTAGACTAATTCTAAAATATAATTTCTTAAGGAGAATGCTTTTTATAATTATTTTAATAAGTGTAATTTAAAACATTAAGATCTCCATGGACACTTTCTAAGAAAAATTTATATGTTAAATAAGTTTAACATAATAAAGTTTCTCAGAAATTGTATAGGGCTGTCTTATTGCTACAAATCACACTAATTCTAAAAGTAAGAGAAGCTTTACTTTTAGCACAATTACTTTTACCTAGTAAGTTCAGGTTCTGGCAGATTTCAGGTTTTGACTAACATACACATTTACTATAATTTATAATTTCTTGAAAAAACTAGAAATAATAAATTTAAACACAAAAAGTGCTGAACTGTTCTAGAAAAAGTTAAAAAGAAATTTCCTTCAATATTATAGGGTTAAATGTTATAAAAAGATTGGATAATTAATTTTAAGCATTAAACAAAAAATTTAGGGACTAAGATACTAAAATCACACTAAATCTGTCAACTCTGCATTCATCTGTATTGATGCTGATTGATTGTAGGTAATGTTTGTGGTAGAATTACTGCATTAAGAAAGTACTACATTTTGATCCCATAAACAAGCAATAAATTAATATCAATTAACATTTAATGTACTGCATTATTATTGTTGTAAAGAAAGGAAAATACTGTATATGTTAAAGAACATAGTAACAAAAATGTATCATTAAAGAGATTTATCACATTAAGGATATCATTCAACTAGGAGAAGTTTTATGTTAAGCTAATATGAATTGCATAGAGAACTATATTTATCATTATGGAGAAATTTTTTGTTGTATTGATAATTGCTGTACTGAGATTTGACTATATTTACATTTATTGTGGTAGAATCTTAACAAATATGACTATTAAAGTTGTAAAACTGATAGAATTCACAAGTACATCTATCAAAAGCACAGATATGTTGATGGAATCTATTAACATCCTAAGGTATAATACTAAAATACTCCCAATAATCCTATTGAAATAATAGGAGGAAAAAGTCATTTTGATTAAAAATTATATTGGAAATACTTTTCTCATTTCATTAAATATGAGAATTCATTCTTACAGTTTTAATTAATAATAAATATAGTATTAAACATGATTAATTAAATATTTTAAATTTAGCATAAATATTAAACATTCTTACAGGTTCTTCTAAATAGCCTTGTCCAGCAACATCATAAAGGGAAAGCCCAATACGTGTCTGATGAAGCCATACTTTCCTCATAACATAATTGAAAAAATGCATAATGGAAATGCGACCATATGGATCATTTTGTAACAATTTGCCAAATACTGTAGCTGTGAAATATGGTCTAAAAAAATAAAAATTTTAATTATAATAAATTAAAATAAAAATTTTAATTATTTAAATATAGTTGAATATATATATGTTACTGTAAATGCTCAAACTATGGTAAATCCTAAGATCTTCCAGTAAAACCTAAGATTTACCAAATCTTTGTGGTAAAGTCCGTAATGTTCTGCGATCATTGCTAATTTCGAACTTTTACCAGCATTTACTCGGTATATCTTAGGTTTTACCTCAGAGACATGGTAAATGTTGAAAAAAGTCCACGCTTTCCGCACCGCTCCATGTCGTCGCCTTCGCTCGCCTCATTCCATCGTTTGACACGTTAGAACACGCAGGTTAATTCTAATCTTGTTTGAGATTTCGTTGTCTAAAAGTTATTTATGAATCAAGATGAGTATGAAACGGAGATTTTATGAAATAATGGACGAGCTCGTTGCAAGCAAGAAAGATAATAACTTTTATCTTAATAGGGACAAATACGCAAAGTGTTTGGAGGAAGTAAAAACTTCATAGAACATGAAAAAGGAAACAAGCTGTTCAATACAGGCATATAAAGCGTTACGACATTTTGACTATAGGCGGCGAAGAAAAACTAATTGCACCTATGAAAGAAGAGGATGGAGAAATAAGGTATTACATTTGTCACGAAGACTTATTCAATATTCTCAAAGAAACGCATGTTGCTATTGGCCACAGTGGAAGGACACGGATGCTTAAGGAATGTAACCGCAAGGATAAAAATGTAACAGTTGAGGCTACTATGACATATTTGAAGCTATGTCAACCTTGCCAAAAGAAACAGAAGACTTTGAAAAAGGGCATTGTTGTCAGACCTATACTTCACAGTGAAATGAACTCACGCTGTCAGGTTGATCTAATAGATCTACAAACTACCCCAGATGGAAATTATAAATTTATTTTAGTTTACCAAGACCATCTTACCAAATTTGTGATCCTTCGTGCGCTTCAAACTAAACGCGCCGTAGAAGTTGCATACCATCTTTTGGATATTTTCACCACTTTTGGAGCGCCGAGCATCCTTCATTCCGATAATGGTCGAGAATTCTCTAACCAAGTTATTGAGAGTTTATGCTCCATGTGGCCGGATGTAAAAATCGTACATGGAAAGGCAAGACATAGCCAAAGTCAAGGATCAGTGGAGCGTGCTAATCAAGACGTAGAAAATATGTTGAGCACGTGGATGGAAACCAATCAGTTATCAAAGTGGTCAGAGGGTTTAAGATTCATCCAGGCAATGAAAAATAGAGCATATCACGAGGGAATCAAATGTTCCCCCTACAAAGCAATGTTTGGTTGTCCAATGAAAATGGGCCTTGCAACTTCAGCAATCCCTAGTGATATGATTAGAGTTATAAGATCTGAAGAAGATTTAGAGAAGTTGTTGCATTCGCATGACAATATGGAACAAAATAATGACATCGAAAATGCAATCGAACAGGACAAGGAAGAAAGCATTGTTGAAAATGAGTTAGAAAGGGATATAGACAATAGCACTCTCAACAATAAAACACAAGAAGATGAAATGATTATTACTGAGAAAATGAAGGCGAAGCAAATAACCGATGATTCCAATGTAACGATTCAGAGAGATACCGATTCAGAGACAGAAAACATGATTGAGTCTCAGGAAGTTCTTATAACTATAGAGCCAATACCAAAAAAGATAGAATCTGTAGTGACTATAAGAAACAACGCAAACTTGAATTTGGAAAAACAAGCTGAAAAAATGAAAGCCACGTCTGTTGATAAATATCCAAATGTAAAAATTGGCCAAAATGTAAGACTGAAAGTGCCTGAAATTGACAAAGCTAAAACCTACCCGAAAAGCGTTATTGCAGTTGTAGTAGATGTAAAGGACAACGAGTTTTACCAACTAGATACCAAAATTGGAGTACTAAAGCAGCTTTATACACAAAGTCAATTTACTTCATGCCCTGAAGACTTTATCAAGATAGAAGTTGTTAAAGGTAAAAAAGTGAGTCTTCGAGAAGTTGTCGCAAAATTGTCTTTGACCGGAGGACAAGGTTTCAAGAAGTGCAACTGCTTAAAAAAATGCCTAACGAAGAAGTGCGCTTGCAAGTCATCAGGATTACTTTGTAATTCTAAATGCCATGATAGCTCTCCATGTTGTAACAAGTAAAATCCTTTTTTTACTTTTATTAAATGACAATGAATACCAAATGATTAGAAAAAATACTGTGATTACTGATTAGCTTAGCCAACGTAAGCTATTATATTATTTTTGACAAGATAATTTAATTTTTTGTTATGTTAAAAAAGTATTTTTAAACTGTTTCACTAGTTATTAATAAATAGGACTTAGTAAGTT
>NW_019384653.1:220502-222993 GCF_000671375.1 Centruroides sculpturatus | reverse complement strand
GGGCGAAAAACAATTTTCTGGGCGATATAGTAAAACATTATATTAAGAATAATTAGATATTTTATTTGTTATATCGTACAATAATTAAACAAATAACATTATACTAGTCACTAGTCTATTCAATGCAGTACGAATTTGGTGTTAGCCTTGTCCCTTGACATCGGAATTTTGTAGTGAAGGGGGTGATACTACATAACGGTTTTATTGAAGGGGGTGATACTACATAACGGTTTTATTGAAGGGGGCGATACTATATTAAAGGGGGGCAACGATTCATTAGAGGTTGAGAAACACTGCATTAAATGGTAAAATTAACCATAAAAAAAAAGGAATTTATAAATTTACATATAATCTCCTTACATCATCAAAATGGAATTGGATTCACTGTGTATTGTTCTTGCCTTCAGGTGTCTTTATATTAAATTGTCACTTTTATATTCTTAACAATTAATTTCTTTGATTTTATAATCTAACTTATATATAATTTTTTCTCCATCTTTTCTACCTTATGGGCCCTAAGAAAGCAATGCATGTTTTTAATTTTCTTTTACTTTCAATGTTACAAATTTAGAAATTTTATAAATTACTATAAAAAGCGTTTTAACATTCTTTCTCATCACACTAAATTATAGAAATTTTATTATTTTATCTTTGAAATTGATTGTTTAACAGAATAAAATTACAAAGTCAAATACAAAAGAGTTTGTACCCTGATCCTAAATCACTGTAGGCTCTCGTCATGTAAGGTAAGATTTACTAGGAGTGTATGGTTAAAATTTCTAAGGCTTTGAAAGTATAATGCACCTAACTTTGAAAAAAATGGAAAGAAATTGTTAAGAAAATTCAAATAATTTGAGATGATGTAGTATACAGCAAGCATAATAATTCATACCTGCTTGCAAACTTGCAGGACCACACTAAACCACCAGCATGTATTAAAGGAAGGTTGCAGAGAATCTGTAGCAAAGTTGTTTGCAAGTTGATAAATGTAACATAAATGTTTCAAACTTGATACAATGCCTAAGGAAGACTACTTTTTGAAGATCTAAAAAGATAAATCTTATTGAAATAGGAAGAAGGCAAAAGTTACACCAAATAGCAAAAATTTGAAACATTTGATGTTCTACAGTTCTGTTTGTGCATGCATGCATGCCAATTGTACATGCTAAAAGTACTGGAAATCTATGCAGAAATTGGAGATGGATTTTAAATCCTACAGATTATATAAGATTATATTGGTACATGTATAAAAAAATATATAACTGTCAGATTTAGTAAATTTGGCTACAACAGTACAGTACATGTATTGACAATACAGAGATGAATAAAGAAAATAAACTATAGTTTCTGTTGTGCTAGAAAAAAACCATTTCTTACTGTGATGAACTAACATTGTCACTTTGCTTGGGCAAAAGATGTAGATCTGTGAAGAATTGGGAGAAAATGTGTAAAAAGTGATTTAAGGTCAAAGGAATGTTGTTTCCAGATTGTGTATGAAAATAATGCATAAGATTATCTGAAAGTAAAATGAGCCATCCATATTGTTTTGCACAAATGGTGCAAAGGACCATTTCCATTGGAATCTGTGGGTGCATGTCAGTGAGTAGCCTCAGAAAACCCTTTTTAATAATAGCACCATCACAGCTGAAAACTACATTGACATCCTTAAAACTTGTTTACAGCCATCTAGGTTAGTTTTGTTCTCAGAAAGCCTTATATTTTCCAATAAAACAACCTCATGTTATCAAGATAACACAGACTTAGTTTCAAAGACACTGCCTTCATGTTCTGCTATTATAGCTAGCTAGAAGATTTGACAATATTTAGAGAGAAAATTGAGTAAGCATAAGCCAAAACCATCAACCATCTTTAAATCTTCTGATAAAAGAATGGGACAGAATTCCATTAGAAAAAGTGCATGAATTAGTAGAATCAAGGTCTCACAGAACTACTGAATTAATTAAAAAACACAGAGAAGTGAGGTAATGTTAATATTTTGGTATTAATTTACATGGTACAAACTTTTTTAGTTCTGTAAATTTCCTATTTGGAACCAATTAATATTTTTATGTATGTAGACTATCTGCTGAAAAATAAAACTTGTGGCAAATGTTAACTGTCTTCATACTACAGTAGAACCTCGATTATCCGGACTAATTGGGGATGAAGTTAGTCCGGATAACGAAAAATCCGGATAATCGAAACAAATACTTTAATCTGTCTTTTAATGATAATACAACACGTTTTCTTTTCGATGACATATCGGTAACATTAAAAATAAATACTGTATTTAAATCGTGATCAAATTTTCAAGAAACAAACGTTTGTATTGCATTTGGACTACTACTGACCAACGCTAACAGACTATCTATTATTTAAAAGGCCCTCTGGAGGCGCAAGAAGACGGATTTTATAAAATAAAAAGCAGTTGAAACTGCATTTTTATGAATAAAAATTTGACAAACTATTTATCGTTTTATGACGAGTAAAA
>NW_019384653.1:194615-220439 GCF_000671375.1 Centruroides sculpturatus | reverse complement strand
AAAAGATAGACTCGAAAATTTAATTTAATTTTTGTAAATAGTCTAAACTTCAATTTAATAGTTATGTTAATGTAAAAGGTTTTCCAGGATCAAACCAAGCATATCTTTTAGATGAGTTTATTATGTTTATTGTAATTTCATGTAGATAATCCACAGTGGTGTATACCCCCAAAGAAAATTCTAAGAACAAAAATAAAATCTTTGTATGATCCACCATACCATATATACACTATCTCTAGGATGACCAGTGAAAGCAAGATAATTACTGGTATACAGTTTAGAAGTTGCCATCTCAAGCATTAAAGTATTGCTTTTTCTGTTTCATTTCCATTAACAATTCGTTGTAGATATTCATAAACATCCAAGCCCAAATATTCTATAATTATCATATTAATTTCTGGATTATTTTGGACTACAGTTTGGCTAACAATTAATAATTACCTAGTATAAAATAATTTTTTTCTAAAGGTAGGCAATGCAGTTAGATCACTATTTTATTAAAAATTACAATAATTTTTTAATTAAATTTAATTAAGAATAACTAGGACATCATGCAACTTTGTCTTTTCATGATAGAATTGAAGCAGAGCTGGAAAAAAAGAAGCAATCCCTACACTTGTTAGGCACAGAAGAGGTGATTCTTGTACCTAACCAATACAAACAGGTAAACTTTGCACTTGCCACCACAAGAGAGACTGTCCTCATATCTACCAGCCACAAGAAAGGCAATGCTCATACCTGCTGGCTACAGGAGAGACAATCCTTGTACTGTACTTGCTGGCCTTGGGGGAGAGAATCCTTGCATTGGCCAGATATGGAGAGGTGTTTTGTTTATTTTTTGTGCTTATTTTCCATTAGGCACACGTAATGTTGATTTTATTTTTGACATCTAGGCCTAAATTCCATTAGGCATGCTCAGTTGCATCAGAGAGCACAGACAGGGTACATGACAACTGGACAATGGTCAACTGGGCAATTCACAATGGTCATTAGTCAAGTGGATAATGGTTAACTGGACAACCATTATACAAACATCACTAAACCCGATATATAATATAGCTAAACACCAACCAAATGCCAAAATTCTATCGGGCTAGTTTAAGGCTAACCATTATCTGGGTGTTTAGTAACCATTAGTTTAAGGCTAACCATTATCCACACGCTTGGCAAGCATACAATTTTGCAGATATTTTTTATTTATTTAGACTTTGCATAACTTGAACAAATTTTTTCAAAAAATTGCATAGTAATTTAAAATTTCTTGGCAATATAAAAATTATAATTAACAAATAATTATCATTATAATGAAATTATAATTAATGAGTGTTTTCAACATTCAGAAATCTTTGTAATACTGTGCAATTCATTACTGTAGTCAGTAATTACTAAAGACTGTACATTGTGGTATATTGTACTATCACAAAATTTTTTGGGCTCATTTCCTGTAATAATAAATTCAATGGTATAACTTACTAAAAGCCCAGTAAAATTCTGTATAAAACTGATCATAATAAATTACTGTACTATATATTCACTTTCTCATGTTCCATGCCATCAGGGAAAACATCCTACTAACTTTTGTAAACTCAAACCACCTTTATCCCCTATTAGTTTAAGTGAGTAGAGATTTACTGTATATATACATACACTCATCAAAAGTAAAATTGTAACACCATGAAGGAATGTACATAGCCACAAGCGCATTGCAGGATCTGTAGAGGTGACAGAGATATGCAAATGATTAAAAGAACAAACAGAAATATGCAACAGACACCTGTTTATTCAGTAACAAATATGGCCCTCACAGGCAGCTATGCAGGTTGCTATATAGTGAGACATACTATCAATGAAGCAATTAATTAATGATTGCCTAAAGTATCTCTTGCCAAACTGCATCCATTATGGCACCATAATGGATGCATACATGTCATCTATCTATAGTATGTGGCAGTGGTCCTATACCAAGATAATGTGAAGTACAGCAATAAAAAATTCATATATATATAAATGAGGATGTTTGTTTGTTTGTTTGCTATGCACTCTAGATTAGTCAACCAATTGCTACAAAACTTGGCAGTTATGTTTACACACTTCTAACTTAGATAATGTACATTCCACCTCAAAATATTAACAGGATTTCTGTAAATCAACTAATTTCTATCTACATTCAATTTTCCTGACTTTACACACACCTATTAGCAAAAAAATACACACACATCTATTAGCAAAAAATTTAAGAAAATAATAAACTAAATNATTTCTAGTTTCCTCATCTCAATTACTAAAAAATGGCAAAATTTTATCAAAAATTGTCCCATTAAATTTTGAGAACAAACTCAATTCTCTAAGCCCGTAGATGATGTGCTAGCAACTGTGAAACATCGCATGACAAAGTCATACAATTTGTGTGATATTGCTTCATTGCGCACTCATGAAATGACCTTATCTTGAAAATGGAGTCAGGGACCCCCATTTTTTTTTTTTTACTATTTTTCAATTCCTCATCACAAATAATGGAAAATGGCATAATTTAATCAAAATTGATCAAATGGATTTTGAGAATGAACATAATTCTGTAAGGTACATAATTATTAAGGCAGAGCATTAGCAAAGCTCTGCCTCAATAATTAATGAAATTGAAACTAAAGAAGACATTACTTTAGTTTCAATTTCAAATGACCACCCTTGTAATTCAATTGTAGATATTTATGAACTATTCCAATTATGTAAAGTGTATAAATAAATAAATAAGATTTATTGTTTTTATTTTATGACTAATTTCCTTTGACTAGTAATAACAACAAAATAAAAACTTAACAAATTTATAAAAAAATTTTCAAACAACACATTACATTAAAAGTGTCTTCTTGTCCTTTCTTCACAACTCAGAAAATGTCTCATGGCAGAGTTGACCTTTCTTTAGAAGCTTCTATCTACCTCAACATGTAAAATGTTAAAATCTTCTTTCTGGCAATGGCACAATTCCTGAAGTATGTAAAAAAGACGAGATAAAGACACTTTTAATGTATTCTCATTTGAAAACTTTTGAGTTTGTGCTTACTGTCCTGGCCATTTTATCAAATAATAAAATAAACTTGCAAAAAATTATAACAAAAAATAATTTTATCATCAATATTAAAATTATTTTCAGTACTTATTTGTTAAGCCACACATGTTTTATGGGCAACAGACGATGTGGAAAACAAGACAAAAATGAAAATTTTAATAAACTGACAGAACAGCTGGAATAGAGCAAAAAATGGTACATATGGTCAGCCTATATAAATCATAATACAATAAAATACTAAATTTTCATTCTTTTAGTATTACATAAATATTGCTGATACCTAAAAAATATACTTTAGTATTTTACAAGTAAACAATACAGATAACAATACAACATAATTAATGATAAACTAAACTTACATATGTTTTGTTTTGCTCTGACCTGTCCATCTTATCACTTTAGTAAAATTTTCACTGTGTCCTGTTTTTTGAAAATCAAAAATCTAATTCTCTGGTATAATATTAAACACATTTGTACAAGTATATTGTATTCTGAACTCATGACTTGTTAGAAAACATTTGTTCAACAATGATAAGGATCATAAAAATACAGAATACAGTAGTTTCAACAAATTTAAGAAACATATTACACAAATAGAAACAGGTGAAATTCAATTAGTTGATCAATGGGCATTAATAAAGACAATAATAACCAAATACGTATAGAAAAAAAGAATAAAGGAAAAATTAATGTAGCTGACAGATGGGTTAAAATATTTAATGAAATGCACAGAAAATATCTTCAATTTCAAGAATAATTTGACAGAATTCGTTCTTTAGTCCAAGAACTACACTTATTTATTATTACTAAACTAGTTGTTAGTGATTCTTTATTGCATTTTCATTTGGTATTGCTCTATTCAATAAAATTGTATTCTATTAAGTTAAAATAAAATTTGTTTAGATATTTAATTTTTAAGGTAATTCCTGGGGTTGCATGCAAGAAAAAAGTTGTTGGTGTGTCACACAACAAATTCATGTTGACCGTCATTGTTGATATATTTAACACAATATATCAACAATGACGGTCAGCATGAATTTGTTATACTATGACAACTTCAATCCTGTACAGACAGACAAATAATAGTAAAGGTATCCTCCTATTCAGTCTTTGTAATTGAAGATTTTACATCTGGAAATAGAGAGATCATGCATTTAAACATAAAATTGCATTTAATTTTAAGAGTAACTCTCTACACAATGTTTCTTTTTTCAGTTTTTATTCTTTCTGCCTTATGGGCACTAACAAGTAAGAGAGTATTTATATCAAGCTCATTGTGGACTGCCTAAATCCACAATAGGGCAACTGGATAATGAGGAATGAGATTCAACATATCCAGGATAGACCACCCCAAGATTTTTCAACTGTCTGGATTCAATCTTGAGAATCCAGATTAGTAGCGTGATGCCTTAACTGACTCAGTCATCTGACTATCCCTATACAGTGCTAGAATACAGTGATGGATAGGAAAAAAATCCAGCAACAAGTTGCATAATTTTCCCTGCTGTTATGAGTTTTTATTTTAAAAATAACTTTTATATTAAGCAAAATAAATAAAATGTGTGGCACCATCTGTTAATAGAATTTTTTCTAAAAACTTTCTATATTTTTAATTACTATAAAATGGCAAAAGTCTTAATTTTGAGGCTAGGGATGAGTTTTATGAAAAAGTATAAATGTTACTAATGAATAAAATCTTCATTAAGTCCTACCTTTACCAAGATATGACACATGACCCCCCCTCTATTTCCCCACTCCTTGGACCTTTCACCACCAAAATTTAATAGCATCAATGCCACTCATATACAAGCACCACACCAAATTTCATTTCTTAATGTTTACCCCAGCCTGAAATATTAAGCAAAATAGATGGCAACACATACACACATACATCCATGGAATTTTATTCAGATCTCAAAATGTGGAGATTTGCAGAAAACTCAGAAGGTCAAATTTGACACAATTCCATTGCTTTCCTTGTTATGTATACATAAAAGCCAGGAAAGTAAAATGTGACAATTTCTCTTTTTTCTAAGTAAGAGTAATTCTCATTTTACCAAGTACCTGACTACCTGGGTTTGAATTCTTAGCTTTTCTTACATCAGGTCATGTTAACTAGGTGTGAGCACCTAAATAGTATCAATTAATTTTTATTTTTTATACAGATGGCAATTTGCAAAATTATCAATAATTTTGTTTTAATTTATTATATATAATTATAATATTTTTTATTGTTGTACTGGAATATAAGAATGACCAGAAAAAAAAAAAAAAATACATACTCATGAAAAATGGTATGCCAGATTGCACTGTCACTGCATTATTTTCTGCCAGAAATTATAATTTGGCACAGGTCTGCTAAAAATGTGTCTAGATTGCCACATAAAGCAGTTCTCGCAACCAAGCTGGTGCTTGCCAAAACAGTAACAGCAGCATACTATGAGGCTATCAGAGGCAATAACATACAGAGAGGATGTTCCATCTACCATGGGTTAATTTTACAGCACAGTATATACTGTATATCAACATGTATCAACATCAACAGATATAAAGGTTGGTTGTAGTTATGTTGTTTACCAGAACAGGCAGGATATTGCTCTGGGCCAGTTCAGATTGGGTGAACAATGCACTGTTTTTCAAGCAGAACTCTATGCCTTGAAAATGGCCATTACTTGGGCTAACAATATCCATCATAAACAAATAGCTATCATTACTGATAGCTCTTCCTCTATTGTAATCCTTCATAAAGGATCCTTTCACCCAATCGTTTATGACATTAACACTCTCATTTCCAAGTCTTCCAATCAATATTATATTTACTGGACTCGTGCACATATGTAACGAAATGGTAACGATAGTGGACCCATGGTAACGAAAGAGCTGATGCCTTAGCTAAGGCAGCTTCCAACAATAATAGTCTTAATATCTCTTACGATAAAATCAGCACCAGTACTCTCAAAAGAATTCTCTGGCAGGATCTCCTATTAACTTGGCAAAACACCTGGGACCAACATAACCACCCTATTACTCATGGATTCATACCTTGTATCAAGACCTTTTTTACATACAAATGGTACAGACCTAATAGTTTTGTTATGCAATTTCTTACTAGCCATGGTCGCTTTCAATCTTATCTAGCGAGATTTGTTAACACAATCAGTTCAATGTGCTCCCTGTGTGGTGTTACAGACAGTAATGTGCACTACATTTATGAGTACCCTATGCTTAATTTGGAGCGACATATACTGCTTACCACTATTAATTCATATGGCCACAACTGGTCTGACTATGACACAATCCTTCGTGAAAAAGACTCATATGAGGCCTTTTTCGACTTAATCACCAAATACTTTGCACGTACTACAGTCAGTGGCTTTTAGTCAGCTTTGTACTCAATCACTCTATTGAGTATGAGCGATACTATCTTATTCCGATTCATCAAATAACTCTAATTTCAGCAGCCATCATGTTACACATTATCAGCCTCAGGATGTCTGGCATACGTTTAGTTTATCCTGATTATTCAGTAGTTATTCTCTACCAAAGTGTACTGTTTACGTGCAGACAGATGATCAANCTTTTAGTCAGCTTTGTACTCAATCACTCTATTGAGTATGAGCGATACTATCTTATTCCGATTCATCAAATAACTCTAATTTCAGCAGCCATCATGTTACACATTATCAGCCTCAGGATGTCTGGCATACGTTTAGTTTATCCTGATTATTCAGTAGTTATTCTCTACCAAAGTGTACTGTTTACGTGCAGACAGATGATCAAGACTGCAGCACTAAGTTTACAGTACACACTATATACATTAGTGCTGAAGAACATTTTTCTTCATCCTATTTTGCTTATGGCTGTCTCTTTTTAAGGATGGACTTTGTGTATTGGTGTCGAATGTGACTGGGTTTTAGCTAGAATCGCACCAAGCACAATTTTCGAGACACCGCTCGATCGTCAGTGTTTTCTATATTGTATTGTATTGTGTTATTGTATTGTGTACCTATTATACCTGTGTATTTTACCTTTATATTATAATTATGTATTTTGTAACACCTATATCTATCTGTATCTTTATTATTGTAATTTGTTATCACCGGGTAGTGCTCACTGCAGAACCCGGCATGTACCATTGTGTGCGTTAATAAAGAAATGAATGAATGAATGTATATCAACATGTTCAAATGTCTGCAATGACAAAACGATGTGAAAATGTGTATAAAAAAAACAGAATATGTGTTTATAAAACAAACTGATACCAATATATTGGAAAAATTCCAATACACTAATATACCAGTATTGGATTGGTATTAGTTACATCTCTACTAGTAATACATTACACAAGAGATGCAAATTAAAATACCACCTTGTACAAATAATTTTTCATATATTGAATGCAATTAATTCAAATTTAGTTAGTTATTAATGTTTTCAAGAGATGATGATAAGCGTACCTGTAGCTCAAATTCTGTAATTATTAAATCATCTAATTATGCTGATTATAAATTAGTGATTTAAGACTTTTTTAAAATTAATCAATACTATATATCTACAAGGTTCCAGAACATGTTTTTTTAATTCTGCCACACAAGGACATATGTCGTGGCAGCCATTAAGATTTTGCTAGTTGTTAGTGCAAGTCTTCAATTTTTAGTTTTTCATCGGCAACAATTCTTATAAAACCGGCTCAGGTATATATTGTGCAGTGGTTGGCTGTCTTATAGTCAGAGTTCTTTATAAGTGGTTTGAAGCTGTATGTTATGTACACAAAAACATGATGCATCAAGATTGACCATGTATTCAATTGTTTCAGTTATATTTAAACATGATGAAAATTTAATAGAATGGGTAACCAGCTATCATGTACAGTACATGCAGCTAGATAAATAACTTTGCCATCATTAGACGTACAAGTCCATATAGAATTATTACTTGTAGATAGGCTATGTTCCCTCTAAGCTGCACGGCTGCGCACTGCTCAAATTGTTGCCATGCATGAGAATTTATGTGGCTTTACTTGCCATGCACGAGAATGATAGGCTTTACTTTTAAAATAAGATATTCAAATATAGATGGATATTCCAAAGATGGCCATTCTCCCATGTTATTATTCCATGATTTTATAATACTAATTAATGAAAACAACTGTACATGTGAAAATAAATTAGAAAATACAAGTTTGTAGAATAAACTATGCAAAAATTCAAAAATTTTGCATTAGACTAGTCCAAAATATTCACAAAATGTAATAGAATAATAGAATTTATTCTATTACATTTTGTGAATATTTTGGACTACTTTATGAATTAAATGTTAATATAAATATTTTTTGATAAATAATAATAATGGAATATTAGTAAAATTTTAAGAAAATTTTGCCAATTATTTTCTAGAAACAAAAAATAACAAAAAATAGGATTTATGTTTCCTTAATATTACTTTAAATTTTTATCAGTTTTAAAAGATATTTCCCCACCATACATGTAACACACTTTTTTCTTTACATTAGAAACAATTTTAACTTGTGTAAAAATGATCAAAAATATTCTCTTTTAATTTAAAACATTAAAACCCTTACAATTACTAACAAAGTGGGTATTATGAATGACTTTCTATTAGTCATTACAAAATCAATTATATTCTCTTATGGTCTGCAGTTACCTAGACCTTGCAGTATCTTAATTTAATGATGGTGCAACAGTGGTGCTACAGTACAGAAAAATACATAAACCTTCTCTGGAAATTTGTGGGTATTTCTATATGCACTTTAGAAATAACAATAATAAATTTATAAAATTTTAAAATTCTAGTTCAAAAAAATCACTAGTTTTAAAAAAATGATCTTACCTTGATTCTTCTCTTAATTTCAACAATAATATGTTATCTTCAGCTGGAATCTGAATAAAAGTTTATCATCATTTAAATTTGAAAAGCTTAACACAAATCTTAAAAATCTTATATTTATGTTCTAATTTTAAAATATAGTAGATCTAGCTTATTGTAATCACAAAGATCATCAGTTGTTTAATGTTATTAAAACTATCAGGTACCAAAATATGTAAGTTTAAATTCATTCATAAAACTTCACTTACAGTAATCAGATACTTACAGTAAACTTCACTTAGTTGTCATCACCATGCTTTTGCTAAACAGGCTTTTTTTAAGCTCTCTTTTTATGCTAACATGTAATTTATAATATGGAAGCATTATGAGTTATTGTTATTAGTCTTAACCACTATTTATTAATCACTTTAATCATTATTTTCTCACAGTACAGTAGTTTAAATTTCTATCATTTCTTACTTCACTTATATACAACTGCTGTTAAAGGTAGTAGCAGGCAAATAATACTAAATGAATTACTATAAATTATTGATTTAATTATAATTAATAAATCTTCAAAGTTGTAAGAGTGAATAAAACCAGAATCTCCATTAACTATAATCTTATTCTAGTAATTGTAATCTTGACAATGTTTTAAATTGGTTATTTTTACCAGTATAGGCAAGTACAGTACTAAAATGATTAAAATAAGTAGTTTCTACTGTACTTTATGCTCACTCTAAAAACTTTTAATTAAAAATAAGTACAGTAGTTGACTTTTTAATGAAAAAAGAGAGACAAACATTCAAGTGGACTTTCTGTTCAAAATGCATTAATAATGCTTCTTCAATAATGAATCTTTTTTCCATTTATCTTCAAAAAATTAAGCATTTTATTTTAAATTTTTATTACATTCATTACAGATATAAACTATATTAAAATTTATTTATAAAATATTTGACTTTTTAATTTCTGTTTAATTATTTATATCTAATGTTTATTTTTTTCAAACATTAAGTAAATTATTACTGTTGAAAAATAAAAACACAATGTAATGTAAAAAATATAATTATAAATACAATATTGAGAGAGAAATGTTAGTAGTTTCATTTAAATAATATATTTTTGTGCATAACCTTAATTCATAATCAGTTAATCTTTAATTAAAAATGAGTTACATTAAAATTCAAATGCATTTTGCCAATAAATAATATACTACTAAAGATATAAAATAAACTAAAATATTTTAGTTTAATATAAACCAAAAATTATTAGATATGAAATACAGTAAAATTTTTTTATTTAATGGACAAAATGTCTGGTCCATACGTAAAATGTGAAAATGAACAAATTTTAAATTTTCATATATAATTAACAAGTTTTTTCCAAATCCAAGAGTCCCCACTCTTCATGCCATAATGGGTGTGTCCTGATTAATCATCATCTGAAGACAAATAAGAATTTTGTTTTGTGCTTTTGTCAAATTTAAATTGTTTTCTTTTTAATAACACTATTTGATTCAGTTAAATATAATTAAGTGTATTTTCAAAAAAAATTTTTATTTATTTCAATTTACATGATTCATTAATATTGTCTCAGAACTATGACAAGTACTGTACATAAGCAATAACGCATGTAGAAAATTTGTCTGTGAAATGGAACTTCTTATACATACATAATTTTAATTACACAAATATATCTACATAAATAAAAACAAATAAACTGATTTGTCAATTTTTTAACACATGCTATTCAAAAAAACTACTTTATTATATAACAGACTTTCAGCATTAACAGACATTATCTTGCCCAAATTAGTTCATTAAATCAAAGTTTTACTGTATTTTTTTTAATAAAAGTTTTATTATTAATAAAAACTAAAGCAATAGCAAACCAGATAAATTAAAATAAAAGCAAAAAAAACCCTTTACAATACAGCATTTAATTTCAGATAAACTTTCAGTTAGCTATCATCAAGTACAAACCATATGCCACTACAGAAGTGATTCTCAACCACTGTGCTGCAGCACTTTAGTGTGCAACGAGATTTTTGAAGTGTGCTGCTACTGCAAATATCCATACATAAGTGATGTCAAGTAGTTTTAATTGGTTCTACCTTCCTAGAGCATTTGAATTTTGTAACCGGTGTTACCGGTAGTTACCAAGGCATTTAGAAAATCTGACCTAAATAATCAACTGCATTTAAAAATCAGTTATGACATCACCAGTTGTCCTGTGATACTGTGGTACTAAAGTAACTGTATGTGCAGCCAAATTTTTAAATTATTAAAAGTGTACTGTGACAAAAAAAAGATTGAGAATCGCTGTACTACAGATTTCTAGAACAATGGTTTGATATTCTAAAATTCTATGGTAACTCAATTAAATATTAGCTAATTATGAACTAATGTTATACATAAAAATATATCATTCAACTGATGTTTAGAACTGTGTAGTTCTGTGTGGTTTGAACCTGTACATGACTAGTTAAGCTAGCCAAAAAATTTGTTTATCCAAAATTAAATGCTGGATTGTAAAAGTTTTTTGGTTTTTTATATTGATTATTAATATTTTATAGTGAAAGTATTTATCTTAACTTGAAAAATAATCTATAAATAAAAAAAGAGAACAATTAACAAGACAATAAAAAGTACTTTATAATAAAATCTTGGAATTCCATTTGGTTCTTCTTTTAAACCCTTCCATTCTATATATAATTTTTGAAATTCTTCATTTATTTTTTCTGGACTATTTAAATCTTTATCTTGAGTTTCTTTAGCTATAAATATTTTTTTATTTTTATTAAAAGAATAAAACAACATATGTTTATAATAAAATAACTTTAAAAATATAAGTATAAAAATACATTCAAAATTTTTCAAATAATACAAAAATATAGAAAGAAATAGCAATTTAGGTTCAAACCATTCTTGTTAACCATATTCAATAAAATCTTGAACTCGTTATTCCTCCAAATTATGAATACATCATCCATATACCTTTTATAGAATATGATGTCTTCTATAAAATATCTGGGATATCTTTCTCAAGCTTACATAGCACTAATTCAAATAAAAGTCCTGACATAGAATTCCCATTGGACCCCTTTCTTTTGTTTATAAGACTTGTTGTTGAATCTAAAAAATGATTGATAACAAACTAATGTGGCTAACTTATCTCATTTGGGCAAGCAGATAACTCAAGGTTTATGGTTAACCAAGAATTGAATAATTTTATCAAAGCATGATTCTAATTTAATTGACAGTACAAATTTTCTAATAACTTAACACTGTGTTGAGTAATAACAATCCACAAAACCTTTTTATAACAGTGTTGTCTCCGTAACAAACTTCACGAACGTTTTCAACCTCCACCAAGGTCTGCTTCAGGTGGTGACTAAATGATGTCTTCTCTTGACCATTGGAACACTGTTATAAAAAGGTTTCGTGGATTGTTAGATACAAATTTTCAGTCAAATACCATTCTTATTTCATCTTCCATTAACTTTAAGCTTTCTAATTCTCTTACAATTTTACCTGGGTCTTGTGCCATATAAATATTGTCCTCTAGTTGGTTAGAAATGATCTATGTAGACATTTTTTGATAACATACATTGGTGCCTTGCAATTTTGTACTACAGGTCTGATTTCTTTGGTTATCTTGAAATTCCAAATCTGGTAATGTGAATAGAATTTCTATTTTAAAAACCTCTTCACAATCTGGTCATGCAAAGATATCAAGGACAAAAATTCAATAATAGACAAACATATTATGGATTGCAAATTTATCCCATAATCTTATAGAATCTTACTGTTTATAACAAGAATTGCCAGACATTTAATTTTCAGAGATTATCTCAGTTTTCAATTTCTTGTTACAACTCTAGAAAAAATGTTTTCGGACAAATCTAATCATAAAGTTTCAGCCATCATTGCTCTTTTGATGAACAACAAAAATGACCTGTAAAATACTTCATATTTTTTCCTGTGTGCCTATCTCCTAATATAATCTTTCCATTAAATTGGACCACTGGTTAATTGGGTCAACCATTTTACTTGGCCAAAACTCTGAAAACAGAAACAAATCAATGTATCTACTGTAATTTTGTGCTGCTTATTTGGGACAACAACAATCATAATTGAACAGCAAACCATAGATTTTCTCTCTGGTTTGCTTCACAACTGTCAATTAACACAAGTTGCATTGTAGAATGGGCTTAAAGTAGAAAATAACATTTTTGAATTTGCTATTCTTAAAAGAAGTTAGGCTGGGGCAGAGACAAAGCAATTTTGATTATCGAACAAAACGCAACAAAACAGACTTCAAAGACCAAGAAATGGGTGGTGATGATATGCCGAAGTGACTGAACTAGAGACCATTTTGCTGAATTGAGACAATATTTCATGGAGGAAAGGAATACAGACCAAGATAATTTTGGAAAATTTAAGCACCAATCAAACGAGAATATTTTTTTTCGATACTTGTACTAATCTCGTAGGTAATATAAAAAATGCATAATTACATTTTCTTTCGTTATATCTTTTCAGTTTGCTAATTATATCCATTTAAGCTTTTTTTTCTGTTATTCTTCTTCTAAAAAACGAGTATAAGATTCTCAAGTATGATCATTTCATAGAAATAAAATTCTTTCTTTCTTTCTTTCTATTTATATTTCGATCGTCTTTACGTCACGAATTCAAATTTTTTATATCGTCTGTTTTGTTAGAAATTATTAGTGTTGCCAGTTTTGAAATTATAAATTATGAAAATACACTAATGCAACATATTGTACAGTATTAAATACAGACAGCGTTTTTTTGTGTAGGAGAAAAACCATAAAATATGCAAAACTGAGCAATTTTCATCTCGTGGAAAATTTAATACAGGATTATCGATTAACTGATGTATACTAAAGAATTTTTTTTCCTTAAATAAACTGTTGTTCCCGAACGCGGAACATTTAATTCCGACAAGTTTTTCTCGATATACTTGTAGCTTTACGAGATTTTTAAAAATTTAATCCTATTTTAAAATTTGAACTTATCGTTATTTTAGATTATTATTATTTATTTATTTTTAAACTCTCCGCCCTGTGGGGACTAAGAGGGCCTCTTTTAACAAGCATATTATGGATTCGTCCAGGTGATGAGGGACGGGGTCCGACATATTCGGACGGATCACACCCCAAAAAATTCCTGGGGATTATTCGACCCTGGGTCCCCCAGAGCGGTAGGCTGCTATCATGACCGCTCGCCATACGGCCTTTAGATTATGTTAATTTCAGTATTTAATTTTAATCTAATTTAATGAAATACAAAATTAAATCTCTTTACACGGGGGCTGTCCATAAATTACGTCCGTAGTTCTCTTGAAATTTTTACTCCCCTTCCCCCTCTTGTCCTAGTTTCTCAAAGTTTCCATAACAGTTCAAAACAGGTCTTGTCTGTATCACTTAGCGTGCGTATTAACTGCTGTGACCAGTGCCAATCAGAGGGGTGGATAGGAGGAGCAGCTTTCCCGGGCCTCACAATATTAAGACCACAACTTGGCAACTCAATACGTTAGACAAAAATATAGAAGGCAAAGCGATTTGCTAAATTCTAATATTTATAAAATTAAATTCTAAATTTCTTTGGGAGTCAGAGAGAATTGAGAGACATCAGTCAGTCCCTGATTGGCTAGAGTAGCGATTCCCAACCCGAGGTACGCGTACCCCTGGGGATACGCGATAGGTTGTTAAGGGGTACAGAAAAAAGTTACTTATTATAGCAGAAAAAATAATATATTATGTATCACAAATTAATAGTATTAAAAAATATTAGGTAAAAAATGTTCCTTGCAATAATCACAAACTTTATTATACATTTCAAAATGCAAAAATAGAAATAAAAACTTATGCTGCCGATTGTACAATGCAACAGATCAATAAATGTTGCGCAGTCGGTCAATAGTAGTGGGGACACCATTATGTGTGATTAGTGATTATGCTACGGACTTTTGATGGTGGGGTATGTTACCGTTATTATTATTATCTCTCAACAATGTCCCCACGTGTTGTTTGAAAAAAAAGTATTCTTTTGCTTATAAAAAGTATTTTTTATTGTTAGCAAGGAAAAAGACAGTTAATTTCTCCATATTTTCTCTACAAGCTGTAATTTTTTCATTATTTATTCAGTATTTTTATTAATTTTTTATTGACAAGACTGTATTGTTTATAAAATCGTACGCCTGCTGTGTTACCAGCTTAGAGGTATGAAGGAGTACATGTCAAAAGTTGCAATTTGGCACAAGGTATTTGGTACCCAAGTCATGCGTGCATAAAAAAATCCAGACTTGTAGGTACGCAGAAGACCGAGAACCGAGTCAAAATAAAATTCAAAATGGCGACACTCTCTACAAACAGGCAGTGCGAGATTTGCGCATGCGTTGCTCGTTGGGAAGTTGGAAATGCCACGGGGGTACGCTAATGAAAGATGGTTGGGAGCCGCTGGGCTAGAGTATATCAACCTGACCAACCCCAGGCTGGAGGGGATGTTTTTTGGTCAATCACTACACACACCCACACTCAAAAGTTACCCCTTCCATCTCTGAATCCCACCTCAAGTAAAAAGTGCATAAAAGCAGAGAATGAGCTCTGTTCAGTCAGTTTTGTGCTAACAGTGTTTTACGATACTAAGAGCCGCTGCAAACAACAGCTTTGCGATAGCAAAACTGTAGCAAACGTGCGATAGCACATCCGATAACGTCAAAGGCCCGCCCCTTTTTTCGCACCCGCGCGATTCCCTTAACCCTTCCTTCGCTTAGATCCTCTCTCGGGGCTTCCTCACCTTCGTAGCCTTCCGCTGGCGTGCTCTCCAACTTGACCTCTCGGCCATCCGGCCGAGCGGTCAAGGTGACAGCCTACCGCTCTGAGGGACCTGAGTTCGAATCCGAACGGGTCGAAGAATCCCCAGGAATTTTTCGGGGGGTGGTCCGTTCGGATATGTCGGGCCCCGTCCCTCACCACCCGGCAGCACCATTGTGGGCCTGGCCGAACCCATAATGGGCTTGCAAAAAGATGCCCTCTTAGTGCCCACAGCGCGGAAAGAGTTATAAAAAAAAAGTGCCATTTCAGTGGTTATAATGCCCACTGGACCAAGGACTATATACTACAAGGATAGCCAGATCCCTATTCTACAATGTTAGCCAGGAATGCCAAGTTAGTGACGTCAGCACGAGATCTGACCTCTCTGTTTACATAGAGCAGGGTGTGCACGTGTTTAGTTTTCGCTTTTAAAATATTCGTCTAATTTTGTGATTAACGAAGTGATTTATTTTAATATTTCTGTAATTGTTTTATTTGACTAAGTTTTTCATAAGGTAAGATGATTTAAATATAAGTCNGCATAAGTAATTCTATTAAGTTTAATTATTATTAATTAAAACTTTTAATATCTTTCTAATTGAAAAATGACATCTTCAGCATAAGTTTTGGTTGACAGATTAAACTTTCTCGGAATATATATTTATAACAAAATACGCCTTGCCTTTTTTATTGCAGAATTTAAATTCTTCAGAAGGTCATTCTGTTTCATTCTATTCCATTCTGTAATCGAGTGTGTTAACAGAGGAACATATATGTGTATAATTATATATTTACATGCTTACGTCCGCGACAATTAAGACGAAATTAAATAAGAATAAGTAATAATTTTTGTGATTGAAAGGTTGGCACCGGGTTGGTCATGCCTATGTTGGCACAACGCTATTGTTGTGCAACGTGAGTGTTTTGTTATCTTGCGAGCAGTTGGATTCAGAATGGAGGAGACCGTAAGATGGCGTGACCGAAAGAAGTGCACTCGACTACTGGGTTAACGTCATTTATTTACACACAAAATTAAGTGTCTTTTAAGCACGAGAGAGAGAGTTTACTCTTGGGCATGCCATGATGAATGCCTGTAGTTATTGGGGTTCTGTCGAGGTCAGACACTCAATAGGCTGGAGAAGGCTGACCCAGTGGGTAGGTTCTTTGTTCGCTGGTGATAGGTAGATGGACTCTGGGTTTGCCAGATGTTAGATAGTTTGATGTGGACCGTCTGATGATAGGTAGGTGTATTGTCAGACAGACCGTTAAATGTTAGGTTGGCCTAGGCAGTAATTGGCAGCGATGACGGGACAGGCGGCCGAGTGTGGCTGAATCTTCTTAGATGTAAAGGCAAGTCAAACTCTGTTGTAGTTGATTGATCTTTTTTTCTTTTCTTTATTTTTATTTGGGGGTTCTCCCCTTTAATTTCAATGCCCTTTTTAGGCAATGTTAATTGATTAAATCAATAACGATTTTTGATGTTATGTTCCCAATACAGTCAAAATTGACACATTCGGATGATATGTCATCTCTGGACAAGGAAGCAAGTCTGTGGGAAATTGGAATCACTTCCTGCTATTGTGGTTGAGAGTTAAAATTTTAGCAAAATTATTTAAGTAAATTAAGCAAATTTTTTCTATTTAGCCAGGGTTCTTACATCTTTATATAAAGTTTATTCAATATAGTTAGGTTATTCAATATAATTCAGAATATAGTTATGTGTTTGTTTGTGTGTGTGTCTGTGTATGCACACATTTAATAATATATACTATATTATTGTGATTAATAATAATAATACCTTGGGAATAAATGTGCTGTTAAAAATAAATGTTGGAAATGTGTTGAAGTATTACACTACTTAGGGTAATGTAGTTTAAAGTGACAGGTAAAAAATTGAACTAAAAATTCTACCTCTTCAAATTGTGTAGAGTTGGACTGCACTTTCTATTCTGAGGTTTGTGAAAAATTTTTTGAAATGAAATTATAAATATTGTTGAATGTCGAGTTTGGGGAAGTTTCAATCAGATTCATAAGTTGAAAGTTTATCAGCTGAAGGATAATTAGGAAAACTGATTTAACTGGAATTTTCCTAATTATTATCCGGTTTGAACCTGATTGTAGTTGTGGTCTTGTTACCTACCATGACATTGAAGCAGATGATGGCTTATACGTATGATGTAATAACCAAATTGGAAGAGACCGAACTGGATTAACTGTTTCAAATTAGTAGAAAACAGAAATTATTTCAAATGTTGTAGCTGTAACCCATAAATACAATCAATAAATGATTTTGATAGTTTGGAAAATGTGCATGCAATTAAGATATTTCAATTTTTACCCATTTGTCTCTTGTTGAAAGGTAATAAACCAGAGTCTGAAAAAACCTGGATCTTCAAATAAATTACAAGGTTTATGTATATTTTAAAAATAAATTCTCCCGGGATTTAATCGAGGAAATATGATATTTAATTTAATGTGTGTATAACGTATAATTTTAGGGTTTACTTAAAAAAAAATAGTATGATACATTTTATTTAAGTTTTGATAAATTTTTGCTTATTAATTAGGTTTCCATCCAAACTTTTGCATTTGGACAAAAGGATTAATAATATGTATAAAAAAAGCATTTATCTAGTCAGGCAATTAAAGATTTTAATATATATGTTGGCTCTACTTTGGAAACTAGTTAAAAGAATTAGAACTTTTTTCCAAGTGTCTAGATCAGGGGTCCTGAAAATAGTTGATATTGACTAGGGATTGAAAATTAGCCAGAGGTTGATTGGGATTGATAGAAAAATTGTTCATTAAAAATTAGACCAATGGGTTATGTATTTGACAGTTTAGAATGTAAATTTGCACGCTATAAGTAGATCTTTTCTATGAAAACAATATCTGGATTAATACTGGCTAACCATATTTGTTTATCTACATCAATATATATATAAAACAGGAATGTTTGTTTGCTGGAGGTAATCTTGAAATCTAGTGAATTTTTAAAATTATTTTACTTTTGGAAAGCTTATACCTTTCAGATGAACATTGGCTATATACTAGTTTCATATCAAAAAGGAAAATGCATGAGAAAGATTATTTTGCTGCAACATTTGTATGCTCCATTCAAGGTCAATCCCATTTGCCATTTGGTGGGCTTTTTTAAACTTATCTGTTCAGTTTTGGGTACCCTGTAGGAAACATGCACTACCATAAAACTCAGACTCTCACTCTCAAACTGTTAAACCTTTTGAGCAATCTGGACAAATTTTGCATAGTTACTCTTTATAATCCTTTAAAAAATATATGGTACTTTAAAACTCATACTCTCACTTCTTCCCCTGATTTTATCACCCACAAATTGCCAAACCCTTTGAGTTGAGTTGAACAAATTCTGCATAGTTACTACATAACAAAATATATATATATATATACTGGTGTAATGTCAGATGACTATTGATTATAAGTTCTGTTTGCTATCATACAATACAATTCTGAATTGATTCTCATTATTTGAGTTTTGTGTATAGTAAAATTGCACAAAAATCATAGTGTGATGCTGATCTTACCTTGAGGAAAATAGAAGTTTTCCTCACATAAAGCCAGGATGGTGACTGCAATATGACATCATGCATTGCTATCCTGAAAATATCAGTTTTTGTTTCTGTAGAATAGCTATACAATATAGGGAGAATTTCATCACCCATTATTCATCCTGTTCATTTATAACTTTTTTTTTTTAATTTTGCAATCTTTAACTGCCAAGATTTTGGATCAGTAGTGTATGATTATTTTTACAATGGCTTATACATTGTCATCAGTGCAGCACAAACTGTTTAGTTGATTTAAACTATTGCAGTTTCATCACAAAATAATTGGTTACTTAGATACATATGACAATGATGCTTTTCTCAAACTCAGACGACTCTATATATTTTTTTTTGGCATATCATAGCATACTTATATAGCATTTACCTAGGATATTCTATTATCTAGAAGCAGACATACAGTTGGGAACAGTGCATTCCTCTACCTAGTGTGTCCAATTACTTTTTGATTTTATAGCAATATCTTCTAAAAACTTCTTCAGTGTAATAAAAAACTAGGTTTAGATTTTGTGAAATTATTTGTAGAAGTATTTTTTCATATTCTGGAAGAGCAAAAAGATATTTTGAGTTCTGTTTTTGTTTTTTCCCCCTATGAAAATGTCATGTTTTTCGGAAGATATTTTTAATATTAAAGAATTAGATGTTTTTTTCTAATATAACAATTTTATAAAAACAATAATGAAATTGTTGTATATACAATATATAATAAACATTATATGAAATACTTTATATTAATCAATAATTGAATTTAAATTTTGCAGTTTTGATTTTTCTAGGCACAAAGTAATGAACTATGGCATCTGCAAACTATAGGATTAATTCTTTTGAAAATTCTGAAAGCGATTCAGATGACAATAACTCTATAAATAAAAGTTCTAGAAATGACTTTTCTCAGGTTGAAAAAGAATATTCTGGGAATTTATTGGAAAACATTCACATTAATAATTTTAATAAAAAGTTAAATAGTGAAGATGATATTTCTGATCCAGTTGAGCAACAAAATGTACAACGAAAACGGAAAAAAGTTAATAATATTTGGAGTAGCGTGCTTCAAGATCAATCATTAAGTGATGGTTTTGATATATGTAACATGGAACGTATACCAAAATCTGAAGACAGGCATTGTGAGAGCTATGATTATAGAAGACGTGAACTTGATACAAGGCCACCTGTCAGTCCAGATTTAATTAAAGTTGATGATGATGAAACATTTCCAATAACAGAAAATTTTGAAGATGATGATACCGTATTTTCAAATAAGAAAAATAAATTGCAGACAAAATATAATCAACATAAATTAACGCCAAAAGAATATAAAATTGCTAAATTAATAGTAAAAAAATTACGAGAAAGAAAATGGAGATTAATATGTAAGTTATTAAAGTTTATTAATCAATGACATCGTTGATTTTATTAATCAATTAATATCGTTGAAAAATTTATCTAACAAACTTTAACTTTTAGATAATGTAGTAAAAGTCTTGGGTATTAATAAAGCAATGGAATTATTAAAAAAGACAGAACATATTGAGAAGAATGGTGGTATGCTAGTAATTGTGAGTATAATTTTAGTAATGCTTAGTTCTTATAAATTGTTGAAATGATAATTTAGTTTATAATCAGTGATTGTTATTTTGTGTTATGTTAATGAGAAATTAAGAAAAAAGAATCATTTGTGCTTCTATAAAATCTAAAAGGAAAAAAAAACTGTATTATTAAAAATTCACTAGGATAGAAGAAACACTCCAAAGGAAAAAAAAATAGAAAAACTATCTTTATGATTTGTCCTTTTCACACCTCAAATGCAACAGTTACACTGTGGAGTTAACTACTATGTGACTTTATTGTGTTTCTGAGGTGTGTATGTGTCATATTTATTTTTGAAAGTTTTGTTTATCCCAGTGAATTTTTTACAATATCTTTATTTATCCTGGATATTTTATTAAACTGTAATACTATTGTATAAAGCATATTCACACTAGAATATTACAAATAATTGTTCAAATGAAAAAGATATCAATTTAACTAACATTCAATGTTAGTTACATTGATTTTTTTCCAAGTTGATTAAACTATATTTATTGAAGGGTAACCACTGCCATTATACATATTTTAATGTTTTTGAGTGATGTTGAATGAAATGCATTTTTTTCTTTCAAAATATTTTCAGGTTGTATCATATTTATAAGTTATTTTAGTTTTTAATTTTTATTGAATATTTTTCACATTCATCAGCACACTGGTTTTATAATTAACTTCAATTTTGTCTATTAAGATAGGCTTAAGTAACAATAGAATCAGTCATTATGTGAGTAACTTATGAAAAAATACATTCCAATTCAAAATATTTACAATATGTTATGAAGATTAGATTTGAATCTGAATCCTTCACAGTAGTGAGTTGATATCTTACCATATAACCATTTGGTTAATTAGTTTTAAATTAGATAAGAGGCATGATTAGAATATCAAATTTTAAGTATTTATGGTTTGCTAAAATTATAAAAGACTAAAAACTGTCAAGATTCCTTTATGTTTAGAATTTGGTCATTGATTAAAAAAATCAAGAAGAAATTTCATATTTGGTTTGAGAGATACATGATAAGATATTCTATTGTTGTAAGATATTCTGATTTTAATCCAATATGGATTTTTACCTTTTTGTGAAAGAAAGATTTTGTATACTTTTATGAAAATGTTTTCTTTCTTTTGTGAAGGAATACATGTTTTTTTTAATTAATTTGCTGTTTCTCACTTTAAATTTTATATTATCATTGTATATGTTTTAATATGACAAAGAATCTTAAAAGAATTTATCAAAATTTCTTACATGTGTAAATATTAAAGCTTTGCTATATGTTAAATTAAGCAAAGTTTTTATATGAAATAATTGAAAAAATTCAAAAATTTATGTTTACAATCTATATAGAATAAATCTAGAAGAAGAACTCCAGGTGGTGTATTTTTCCATCTGATTAAATCTGATCACAGGATTTCTAAGGAACAATGTGATGAAATATTTGAAGAAGAAGAAGAAAGAAATTTCAACTTTAGGAAGACTACTTTTAACTTTAAAGGTAATGCATTAAGATTAATAAATTATTTATTGTAAGCAAATTAGTATATCCTGTATAAATATTAATGAAATGAATGATTTAGAATATATTCAGTAGAATCTGCTTATTGTGATTATGTATATTGTTATCAGTTGTTTAATGATATGAGAATTAGAAAACATAATTTAAAATACACTTATATAACTTTGCTTATTGTAATCAGAGTTTAGGTTACAGATTATTGTTATCTTTATGCAAATACATTTAAAGTGTCCTTTTGTGCTTTTAGCATCAAATGATGACAAATAACCACCAGGGCTTTATGCTAGTTATTTGTCATTATTTTCTTGCAATGCACTAATTTAAATTGTTGGCAATTATTTTACTTTACTTAAATGTTAGCTGTTATAAAGGACAGTACAGCCACTTCCTCATTTAATGGCCTACCTGTTTAACAACTGCTTGGACTTGTAACCAGATCTCCAGCACTGGAATTCCCTTTTGTAGTGTTAGTCTCATTCCTGCAGTCGGTCATTATATACTACACAAAGTGTTTGCAATCTCCAAGTCTACAATATTTCATTTATAAATTTAAACTTTATTGTGCACCCCAAAGTACAAGATGTTGGTAAAAAGAAAGAGCATGACTACACCTGGAGGAAGTACCAAGAATCAAAGGAAGAGCAACAGAGTTGGAAGTGTAGCACACTTGGAAGACATCAAAGTTAAATTTGTAATTTTGTTGTTGTGTAGAGTTATTTCACTTGGGGATCCATGGTCAGGTTTTTGCTATGAGAAGGGGTTTGTGGGCATAAGTTTGGGAATCATTGTGAAGTGAAGTGAAAACTGTTTGTTCCTGGTGATTGAAGATGATGGAAGTTTGAATATGTTTTAGTTTCTTCTGTATTTTTATATTGTATTTTCAGTTTGTTACTTTTTACAAAATTTTAATTTTAAATTTTTGATTTAAAAATATTAATATGTAAATGTTAATATCTAGCAAAACAGCTATGTCATTCTTTTAGACAAAACCTGTTTAATATAGTAGCTGTCTGGGCAATTGCCCAAGTTATGATAAGCATTTGCCCAAATTGGAAGGAGTGTCAAAATGATGGTTGAACATACAGTTCAGTACTACAATCTTTGATGAGTACAATATTTTTATATCAGTACCTCAGATTGCAGTGTTGAATATTCTTCAGAACAGCTGCTACCATTCAAGTGCATTTTGATTTACTGAGTAAACCTGATTTATTAATTAATAAATAGTAATTACTGGTCACAATTTTGTTAATTTATCTTTTGATAATTTGATAAAAATGCAATAAATATTATTAAAGTTGCTTGAAATTCTTCAAAATGAAATTTTTTTTAGTTTAACAAAAGAATTGATAGAAATCAATATAGATTACAAAATAAAATCTAAAAAAAGTTTATAGTTTCAATAGAACCTTTTAAGAAATTAAGCATAAGAGCCATTACAAACTAACACTAGCAAATGTGTGCTAGCACACCCGATGAATTCAAAGGCTCCGTCCACGCATCCACGTGGTAATTTCTTTGCTAGCGTGGTGATACAGGTGTATGCTTGTTGTTGACAGAATTCAACAACAAGTGTATGCTTGTATCAATACAATACAATACATTTTATTAGAATGTACATTGTACAATACCAGCAGCGTAGAGCATAGCTGGTTGTGTGGACAAGAAATTACATTGAATTAAGTATTTACAAGATAGAAGCAATATAACAATCACATATTATTAGAGTTTAGATAATGAAACACAACAATGATAATGAAACACAACAAATAAAAATTATCAATACATTAAAATAAAAGTGTACAGAAAGCGTTAAAACATAGCATGCAGTGACATATATACAAGTGAGACACGATGCGCACGACTAACAATAATAATATAATCCTGTTGATTAGAAAGACATGCAGAAAATAGATGATAGAAATAAGATTGAACTGTGGCCTACTGTAGACATGTTTACGCCATACTGCCCAGCAACATTAGGCATCTTCTGCCCACTCTACCTTTGCTATTATACTCTCACCTTTCGAAAAGAAAAACAGACGCAAAACTTAACAAGTGCCTACCCAACAGTCTTGCAAATACATAAAAGAATTGCTTTTATCAGAAAAATAAAAGACTGGAATTTCAAAGGAGAGTTTCAAAGTTTGGAGGAATACTATCTGATCAGTATAGACTGGGTTAAGCGTCGATGTTGACGTCTCCTGCATTCCGAAAAGTTTCAAATTGTTGCTTGAAGACAAGGGAAAACCAATCGGTATTCATTATTTTATGTCACTTCTTCTGTGTTTGTTCTGTGGGGTGTTCGTTGTCCAAACATAAAAATCTTTCGTAAAAGTGTTTGTTATCCGATTTGTTCGTTAACCGATCGCCCACTGTATAGTAAAAACTGAAGTATAGTCAAACATTTTGATAAAGATTAAAAAATAAAATTCTCTGTTATAGCCAAAACATGATATTAATTCTTTCATTGAGTTAATAAGTATTATAAATATTTTTAAATGTATTTTTTGTCTATATTTCTAATTTTACATTTTTATTGTTTAATTTAGATTATGAAAACCGAAGTGAAAAGAATTCAAAATTTCATGTCTTGCAATGTTATTCATGTAAAACATATCAAGTTCATCAAATAAAAAAGATCAATAAATGGAACTGCAAAATTTGTAATGAAAAGCAGTCAGTTAAACAGGTAAGTGCCACTGATTTATCATCACCATTGCTATTATCAAATATAATAATAATAATAATTTATTAAATTAAATGCTTTAATGAAAATTCTGTAACTGGATTGATTTTTTCAGTTAAGATTAAGTTTCTATTTTTGTATCAGAAAATTAAATTATTTGACATGTAACCTTTTAAATCACTATAATTCAATTACTTTTTCATATTATGTTTGCTATAGTCTGTTTTTTGTGTTGAAAATATTAAAGTAGTTTGACTTCATATAAAAATAATTAATTTTGTTTAAAAGAAAAAAAATTATTAAATTTTTCTATCCTATTACAAGTTATTTGATGTATTATTTCAGTTTATTATTTATTATTATTAACTGTTATATAAACTTTTTTTTAATTTAGTGTTTATTATTATGTATTGGGTTTAGTGGGTTATACTCGGTACACACCAGTGGCTGTGTACTATGCTGGACCAGAGTCAAGGCATAGCAACCAAAAACAAAAATTAAATAAATGTGTCAGTGTCTGTATTCAGGAATTTCCTAACAATGTGGCATGTATTCAATATAGTGGCCTTCTGTAGTGTGATGTATGTATTTCTACTCAATTGTAATGTTCCCAGGCTTTTGTGTAGTGTGTGTGGTATCACACCTGTACAGGAGAGAACGACAGGTACAATAAGCACCCTATCCATCCTCCACAGATGCCT
>NW_019384653.1:183899-191867 GCF_000671375.1 Centruroides sculpturatus | reverse complement strand
ACCCTGACAGAATAAACTATAGTAAATTCCACCCTTGATACTCATTTAGTTTGGAAAATGCAACTTTTTTCTAACAATAAAATCTTCTTTTAGTTATTTGTCGAAACCGTGTCTTCTTTTTTTTGTTTCTTCTAATTCTATGTCACGACTTGGTGCATTTATCGACACTTGGCAAATAATTCCATCATCTACTTTTAATTCATACAGAATTAAAAGTAGATGATGGAATTATATTATATATATTTAATTCATACAGAATTAAAAGTAGATGATGGAATTATTTGCCAAGTGTCGATAAATGCACCAAGTCGTGACATAGAATTAGAAGAAACAAGAAAAAGAAGACACGGTTTCGACAAATAACTAAAAAAAATTTAGTATTTTATTAACATAAAATATTAAGTGCTGATAATTACACACACTCATGCTTAATAGTTATTGTCAATAATTACATAAACTTATGCTTAACTTTTTTATTAATCATAACTTACTTTTATTGCAAATATAATGGCATTTCAGATTTTATTTCGTATAAAATTCATATTATTTAAAGGTCTATTGTCAAGGAACTGCTGCAGAATGTAGAGAACATACTCAAAAACTTAATCTTTTAAATGGAATGAAGGAGAGCATCAAAAATGAAAGTGAAATGGAATTAGTGACTGAAACAAATGATGAAACACCTATTGAAGTATGTATGAATATGTATTTTAAGTACAATAAAATTAGTATTTAAATGTTTAGATTGATAAGTTTTCTTGTAATACTGTATTTGGAAACATAATCATTTTATTTTCAAATATACAAAATTGGTTAGCTTCCACCAATAATTAATACAATTGCTGAAGTTCAAATATCATTATCAGACATGGATCATATTATTTCAGCTATACCACTTTTCATCTTAATGTAGTAAACTCATTTTGGAAGTAAAAAAGTATTTAAACTTTTCAATAAACATCAAGATAGATCTTTTTTTTTATTAAACAAATATTATTTTTCCAGATACTTTCTTATATTAACATTGTATGCAATCTTAAAATAGTAAAAGGAATTAGTCTTTTCTATGGGTGGCTAAGTAAATATTTTTATTGTTATACTACCATATTAAATAGCTATCTGTTCGGGTTCCTCTTTTCATAGCCATTTTCTAATAACTCCAGTTGTGGTTCCAGTGACAAATTAAAAATCTTAATGTACTGTTTTACCAATGCATATAGTCTAACTCTGTTATAATGAACATGGATGTAATGAGTTCATGGTTATAACAAGCACCATAACAGTTTTAATTTATGCATTTTCTGTAAAATTTCTCATGGTTGTAACGAGCATACTTCATGAATATAATAAGAAAATTTTCACTAGCTATGCAAACACACAAACATTCTTAATTGTTCAAGTGGTAGGAAATGCAGTATTGAATTCTTGGAATAGATAAAATTGAAAGGATTGCTTAGGAAACTAATTACCCAATGGTGATAAATTATGACCATTGGATAATTAGTTTTACAACCTGCATCAATTACAGGCCTACTTACCACTTAACTTTCTTTTTGGAGACTGTCTCCCTCTTTCTTGACTAGCTTCCAGCCTACTCTGCCAATTTATCTAATCATCACTATGAATATGATTACATAGTATATGATACGAATTTGACGATAGAATATGATATGAATTTTACGATTGTAAAATTGCCATATACTCTAGTTAGAAACACACTCTTATATGGCAAGGATGTCTACGAAGAAAAGAAAATGTTTCTTGGTTTATGAAAAAGTAGAAAATATTTACAGGTTAGAATGTGGTGCTGAAATTGTCAAAGTGTTAGAAAGTTTTCTTTGTCATCTTCAACAGTATTGACATTATCAAAAAATAAAGCAATCAATTTTAAGATTTGTAGATAAAAGGACTAACTGAAATCGGACATATTATTAATTAGTATTTTCTTAAATTATGAAAAAATAAATTGTTTAATATTAATTATATTGTAGTTTATATAACTATTAATAAAAACACAATATAATATAATTACATATTTTTTAATCAACTTATTTAGAACTAGCTGTTACCCACGACTTTGCTTGTGGTGGTTTTGCAAGTAAACCCCATTTGTATTCAGTATTTCAACAACCATAGTAATTGTTATATAACACCTACTGCTGAGAATACAGTCCATCCCCCTATAACATGGATTCCTGTATCATGGTGAAAAAATTGCAACTGTATTTGTACAAACATGCTAATAAAACTCGTATAATTCGGTAAAACGTCATCGCCGACTCGTATCGTGACAGGATTGTTCGAATCTAGATCAATAGCGGATATTGTACAAACCGTTGAGTTTAAATGAGCAGTGGACCTACTAAAAACCATTTATTATTTAATTTCCATAAAAATTATATTTATATTAATGATGTCTCCAAAGATCAGTGAATTTTTCTCAAAAAAAAAAAATAATTTATCAGGAACACCCGAGTGCCATTCAATGACAATCTCCACGACAAAAACAAGCTTAAGCAATTGTGTCGTTGAACGGTATACACTCGGTAAGTAATCCTACAATTTTTTGTTTATAGCATAGTTTATATAGATTATTCCCAAAAAATTATACGTATTTTGGAAATGTTGAGTGCCATTCAATGACAATCTCCACGACAAAAACAAGCTTAAGCAATTGTGTCGTTGAACGGTATACAATCGGTAAGTAATCCTACAATTTTTTGTTTATAGCATAGTTTATATAGATTATTCCCAAAAAATTATACGTATTTTGGAAATGTTGAGTCGAATTAGTCTAGAATCGATTAATTTTACGGAAGAAAACCTTTCAAACAGCCATAGTCTGTAAACTGCATATGTGCCGGGCTGTGATTGGCTCATGTATTCAAGGACTCTTAGAACATCAATTTCATAAAGAACAGAATGTATCTACTGTGTTATAGGGGGGTCGACTGTAATGAGAATTGCTGAGAATCAAATGAACTGTTTTCGATTTGATAAATTTTCTGGAACGTTTACAATCATTCTATAATCGAACCAACATGCAATAACAAATTCAAATTTAAAATAGTTTGAACATTTGGTTAAAAAATCGAAATATATGAAAATATTTATAACAATGCCTGAAATGTTATCAATTTAATACACCTAAGTACTCAATGAAGACTAAACGTAAAAACAAAAAATTTCATCTAAAATAGTACAGTAGAAGACGTTTTTCTGGTTAAGCCTTAATGCTCTCCCTCTCCCCCTGTGGGGGAATTTTGAAAAATCTCTATAGATTTCACTAATTATTGCTAACATAGCTACAAATCTACCACCCACAGGTACCACAGGCACCCCTTACATGATTGTGCCTGAGGTAACAGCCCATTTTCCCCTAGTTATGTTATTGCTCTTTATAGATATAACAAGTAACAGTTATAATGAGTAAATCTTGCCAGTCCCCTAATGCTCATTATAACTAAGTTTGACTGTATTTATTATTCCGTTTGTTACAAATGATGAAAGAAACAAATTTCCAAACAGAATGTAGCTACAGACAAAGCAACTTGTAACAAATTACTTTGCAAAGGTTAGTTCCAGTTTATCTAATGAGTTCACTGAAACTGAAGATAAAATTACCTCTAGCATCAGTAAGCTGAATTCTTTCAAAATGCAGTAACATTGGCAGAAATTTTAATAGAATGAATATAGTTGTATGCTGTCATTTGTTTCAATTCTTTGACAGTTTAGTGGAATTGTTGATGAAAATGTTCTCTGACAGTGATAAGGAATTTACCATGAAGAAGGAAAGGTTGGATATAGAATAGTGTATGGTGTTACTTCCCATTTTTATGATCAGCTAGGCTCTTGTTGCATGAAGCAAGATAAGATTACACTGTGCTTTGATGAAATTTTTAATAAAGTAGCATAAAGAGAACAGTTGGATGTTTGTTTTTGGGATTATATTTTAATAAAATTACAACCAGATATCTTAGATTTGTCTTCCTTGGCCATTCTTCTACTAAAGGTTTGCTTTCTGGCTTCAAACTGCATGTTCTTGTTTAAATCTTAAGTCTTTTCTTTAAATTTCCATGGATGGTTCAGACATGAACTTGAAGTTTATGTAATTATTGAAAGAAGAAATGCAAGAGGAAGATCCAAATGGTTTGATATTTTTTGATATGACAGGAAAGAAGTTGTCTACACATCTTGAATGGGAGATTTCAAACTAGATATGAGAGTGTATTGGAATTTAGAGAGATGTGAGATTGCTGTATTATTTGTTCAAGGATTAAATGCCTGCTCAGCAAGCAGACTTTATCATTTATGCTAAAAGTACAGTATTTCCACAAAAATTTTGTCAAACAAGATGGACTGAAAATCATGATTACAAAATGTGTCTTATCTCTTCTTTCCAATATAAAAAAAGTTTTGTTCGCATTTAATTGTAAACAAAAAAAGAACATAAAAGTTCAACTTTCAATACAGTAAAAGGAGTTGCTTAAAGATCTTCTACCTTCAAAACTGGAATTTTTCCAATCATTTACAAGCCAACTAGAATCCTTAAGAGCTTTTCAGAGAGAATTGCTAACAGTCTGTGTCCAAAGCATCATACAGTGAATTGGATCAGCTCAACTTCTTATAGGATTATCATTCAATGCCATATGGGAGGATAAACTTTGGAGTGCATCCCTATAAGATCAAGATTGTATAATAAAAGGTGTGTCTTGTCTGAATCCAAATGTGATTCACCAAAAAAGTCAAACTTTCCTGAAACTGGCTTTGGAGGAGCTCACAAAATATATCCATCTAACTGCAGTGATGGCAGATATTAACAAGCAAGTTCACCAAATTCCTTGGTTTCCTTGTTGTAAAGGACCTGTGATGATTGACTTAACAAAATATACTTCAGCTTGCTCAATGAAAAGATGGAATTGCAAAATATGTACAAGTTTATGCCAAAGCATATGCCTAGTAGTGCTATCCCAATGTTTCTCAACCTTTTTCTAATAGTGTACTCAACTTGATAAATTTTTTCTTGTGGCACCCCTATTTTACCAATGTAGAGTTATTGCACTTTTCACACTTTTAGTAATATACATAAGCAGAGTCATCTAAAGTATAATGGAAGTCTAGGACAAAATATATATATAAGCCCCTATAGCAAATTAAATTTATGTAAATATGTATATGTCTGTAAACAATCAATTTTAATTTTAAGACAAAAATTGTTCAAACAAGTTAAAATATTTATGAAATATAAAATTTAGTTTGTAAATACTTTTCAAATACTGTTTGTTTATCCACATTGTGTGGGAGCTTCCACTTCCTCGGGGTCTAGGGCAATTTTCTTCTTTGTCGCCCCCTCTCAGCATCCTTGTACATAAAAGTATTATGGTGTTACTCAGCTCTAAATTTTGCAGCACCTGGTTGAAAACCATCGTGCTATCCATGGAAGTTCATATGTTGAATATGAATTTTCTGTAAACAAAGGAATGTTTATTGAGAACTAACACACAGAATTATTAGTAGCATTACAACAAATACGTGATGCTATTCAGAGTCAGAGTGGAATTCACCAGCTCATGTTAATTCTGTTGTAATGCATTTCATAAATGAAAGCTTGCTCTTGAAGAAAAAAGACAAAAGCAATTTGATGATCAGCAAAACTGAATTGCAAATGAAATTTCTGAACTGCAGAAGTCAACCCAAGACATAGAAGTGAAACTTGAAAAATTAAAAAATAAAATTAGAACTATGAAAACACCAATAAAATGTAAAAAAAAAGAAATAAAAGTGCATTAAGTAGAAACAGTCAAAGAATTTTAAAATATGAAGTTGGTAGGCACACTGTAGGATTGAATCATGATCAATTTGCTGACGATCACGCCAAAATATTATATTGTAAAAAAGGGAAGGCACTGAGGTCGGCGTTATTGTCGGCACAGTCGCATTCCTCAGAAATGAGTGACGACCCTACTCCGGCGGTATTAAGAAAGGCAAGAAGAATCATCGCCTTACCAGGTGTTTCCTCAACCCTAACTGGGTCGCTCGATCCCCCCTCTAATGTTGCGTGTCCTAGGTTGTTCTTTCAACCAAAAACCCATAAGACAAACTGGCCGTTACGTCCGCTAGTAAACAAACGGTCTCATNCTTTTTTACAACAGGATTGAATCATTTTTCTCTACTGAAATTAAGCCTATTAAAGTGTTGTGTTAACATATTGCCATGAATATATTGTGAGGTTTATGGTAGACATGATGATTTTAAAGAATTAAACAAATTGTTGCATGTTAGAGATGAATTAAAGAGAACTGCAATCTTTTATGGCTTCTAGTGTAGTGATAAAATATAAAACAGTATATGTTTAATTTTGTTGCTGTGAATTCAGGACAATGAAATTATTTTTTTTAAAGACATCTAAATATATATATAATAAATTAATTATATATTATTAATAAAATAATAATTAAACATTGTTGCTTAAACACTATGTAGTGTAATTAATTGATCACTTGGCATTCCTTCATATTTTTATTTCCAAATCAGTTGATACACGTTTTTTGGATACACGTTTCAGGCTTAAATTGCCCCTCTTCAGTCAACTAAAAAGTTATAAAAATACACGTTCATAAAAAGACAATAAACACACATATAACTAGTACAGTTAATTTACAAGACATACTTGAGATCACAATCTTTTAAACCAAACACTATTAGATATGAACACAATAGCTATGTGGCTAACACAGTTATTATTCCTGTCTATCTATTTGAACAAATTTTAGAAACTGCAATTACAATACTGATTATTACATCATGTTTATTGACACAATCTATATATACACATTATTAATGTAGCTTTGCATATTCCTCCTTTTGTACTGCCATAATAACACTTGAAGAGTAGGTGTACTGTCATTATGGAATTTTTCATGTCCACCTATTTGCTTTTTTTGAAAAAAGCCACTTTACTAAGCTTTTTACACAGTATTATTTATACAAATTTGTTACTGAATAACGTACCTGTTTTACAATTTTATACTTGTTGTCAGTGTTCTCATGTCTCTGTTTCAAAGAGCAATAGGGTGTGGAAGCAAAGTTTATATTTCAAATTCTGTCATTTGTTAGAAATTCACAATAAGTTAAACCATTATGATAAGCCTTTTAGAATGGAGACAATGTACCTGTTTTTTCCATTGATAAAATCTAATCTAAATATATAAAATTACTTGTCCCGACTGACTCATCATTGCCCAAAGCAAACCGCTGAACCTAAAGAGGTTAAATTTGGTACACAGTTAGGGTACATCATGGAAAGCACACTAAGAAGGGATTTTTCAAAATCCCCCCACGGGGAGAGAGAGAGCATTAAGGCTTAACCAGAAAAACGGCTTCTACTGTACTATTTTAGATGAAATTTTTTGTTTTTACGTTTAGTCTTCATTGAGTACTTAGGTGTATTAAATTGATAACATTTCAGGCAATGTTATAAATATTTTCATATATTTCGATTTTTTAACCAAATGTTCAAACTATTTTAAATTTGAATTTGTTATTGCATGTTGGTTCGATTATAGAATGATTGTAAACGTTCCAGAAAATTTATCAAATCGAAAACAGTTCATTTGATTCTCAGCAATTCTCATTATTGTCGACCCCCCTATAACACAGTAGATACATTCTGTTCTTTACGAAATTGATGTTCTACGAGTCCTTAAATACATGAGCCAATCACAGCCCGGCATGTATGCAGTTTACAGACTACAGCTGTTTGAAAGGTTTTCTTCCATAAAATTAATCGATTCTAGACTAATTCAACTCAACATTTCCAAAATACGTATAATTTTTTGGGAATAATCCATATAAACTATGCTATAAACAAAAAATTGTAGGATTACTTACCGAGTGTGTACCGTTCAACGACACAATTGCTTAAGCTTGTTTTTGTCGTGGAGATTGTCATTGAATGGCACTCGCGTG
>NW_019384653.1:162630-175846 GCF_000671375.1 Centruroides sculpturatus | reverse complement strand
GTGTTTTCGTATTTATTTACTATTGAACACAAGACTGTGTTATTATTAAAACACTTGGCGTTTATCCACTTTATTCAGTTGATACGGGCACTTTTACACGTTTCGGGCGTATAGCCCCTCATCAGTCAACTGATAAGAAGAAACATATACATTAGATTATTACATTTTGTAAAAATTATATAATGATTCTAAAACATGTAACTTTTAAGACATACCATTAAAAATGCAATGACACTCTGTACAGCACAAGTTATTATTCACTGCTGTTAGGATAAGTTGATAACTTTGATATCATAAACCTACATACATTAAATTAAAAATAAACCGCCGTATAAATATACACGCTTATACTGACAACGCACAGAACTATACTAATTTTTGTTTACTATTGTTTCTTACTGTTAAGTAGGCGTAACACATCCTTTATCTTCTTACTAAAGTTGATAAATATATAGTCAGAATCCTTTCTAATGATTAATGAATATATTTGGTTGGTTTCTCACAACCTTTCATTTGCACATAACAGAATCAGATAAACCTCACTTAGCATATTATAACAAATTTGTTTGTTGGACATTACATAATATTGAGTCTTATTGCTAATTTGCATTTTACCATTTATGATGGTCGGATTTTACATAATATTTGTAATAGCCAAAGGTATTTAAATAAACAGAACACATTAAAATATTTTTTAAAATTTTTAGAATTTTTCTAAAACACACCAACTATCTTTCATTATTACGATATTTTTAGCCAATCTTTACTTATTTTAATGCTTAGATTCTTGTTTAAACAATTTTTAGAGTTTATTATAGCTACACTTTCTTTAAATTTCCTACTATATGTGTTCTTTTCTTTATATAAGATTTTTGTATTAGTTTTATCTATGTTACAGTTGTTTAATAGGCAATGATCATGAAAAACTGAATTTAATCTGTGATATTTCATATCAGCAATGTGTTCTTTTAATCTTATGTTTAATTTTCGTTTGGTTTCACCCATATAAATATTAGTATCTTTACAAGTACATGGGATTTCATATACTACGTTCTTGGTTTCTTCTTTAGTCTCATTACTTTGTTTTTTGGCTTTTATTCTGGCTTGAAGTTTTTCGTACTTAGGTGCTAGTTTTATGTTTATTTTCTGCATTTCTTTGTTAATTTCTTCATATAAACCTTTTATATACGGAAAACTAATATATTTAATATCCGGGCTTTGTTTTTTCTGATTATGTTTCTTGTTATTTATTTTATCATTTATTTTCTTTTCCCATGTACTAATTAATCGATTGGGGTATCCATCCAAGATAAATTTCTTTTTTAAATCATATATGTGTTTGGCCATATTGATGGGTTTGCTGGTTCTATTTTTAATTTTATTATATTCCATATTGAAGATGTTTTGTTTTATATGTAGTGGTATATGAGAATCGTATTTTATAGTTGTGTTAATGGCACAAGACTTTTTGAAGGGTTCAAATTCCAAGCTATTCACATTCCTTTTAATAACTATGTCCAAATAATTTATACTATTACTGACGATGTCTTCTTCTTCTATCTTAAACTCAATTCCTTTATGTATATTATTTATTCTTGCTTCTATCTGTTCAATTGTTATTTTCTTATTGTCGTATATAATCAGAATATCATCTACGTATCGTTTATAAATTATTATTCCTTGTATTTTGTTAATTACTTCGTCTATGTCTATCATCACTATTTCGGCAAGCTTCGGTCCAATAACAGATCCCATACTAACACCTTCATTCTGAGTATAATAATTCTTGTTAATTTCGAAATAGTTACTTCTATAAGAAAATTCTATTAGGTCTATTATCTCTGGTTCTATATTAATCTGTTTTAGTTTTTCTTCTACTATTTCCCATGACATGGAGGGGTACATATCAACAATATCCAGACTGGCAATTCTAAAACTTTTTTCTATTTGTATATCTGTGATGTCTTTTAGAAGCTCGTCTGTATTTAATATGGCAAATCTGGAATTTTGAATAGATTTAAGTTTTTGTTTTAAAAATTTTTCTAGGTTGTATAACGTTGCGTATTTAAAGTCTATTATGGGTCTTATTTTTTCACCTGGCTTATGAGTTTTTAGTTGAATGTTGATTTTTGGTGTGCGATCATTGCTGTCATTTAGAATAAATTCTTTTATTTTTTTAATTTAATGTATGTAGGTTTATGTTATCATTGTTATCAACTTATCCTAACAGCAGTAAATAATAACTTGTGCTGTACGTGTATCATCGAAATTTTTTAAATGGTATGTCTTAAATGTTATATGTTTTAGAATCATTATATAAATTTTTTAAAGAATGTGATAATCTAATGTAAATGTTTCTTCTTATCAGTTGACTGATGAGGGGCTATACGCCCGAAACGTGTAAAAGTGCCCGTATCAACTGAATAAAGTGGATAAACGCCAAGTGTTTTAATAATAACACAGTCTTGTGTTCAATAGTAAATAAATATGAAAACACTGTTTCAAAAAACAAATTACTATGGTTGTTGAAATACTGAATATAAATGGGATTTGCTTGCAAAATCCACGTGGGCGAAGTCACGGCTAACAGCTAGTAAAACTATATAGCACAAACAGATGTATCTACACATATAACTTCTTATATTGTCTCTATGCTTTTACTACATAGTACCGTGCTAATTAGCATATTCTCACGTAATTTGGTTGCCAACCAATGACCGAATAATTGATCAATAATTTTACTTTTCTTAAAACTCATTATTAGTGAATTTTCAGATTATAGTAATTATTATTTTTTATATTTAAGAAATAATTATTAATAAAGTTTTCCAGATCTTTCTCATTCAATTTTTATCTAATTCTAATACTTATACAATTGTACTTATAATATATTTTCGTCTTAAATTTTAAAATACTTTTGGTTTTTGGAAATTTATTTATAATACTTTCAACCAGTTTTCATTTACTTTTATACTCAAATTTTTATTTCTACAATTTTTGTTTTTAAGAATTTTCATGCTTTTCTTGAATTTTCCAGTATATGCTTCTTTTTCTCTGTGTAAAATTTTTATATTATTCTGATCAATATTGCAATCATTTGTTGTACAATGTTCATGAAAAATGGAGTTGATTCTACGATGTTTTAAATCTGCAACATGTTTTCTTTTAATCTTACTTTCATTCTTCATTTTGTTTCTCCAGTGTAGAATTTTGTTGCATTGCAGGTACTGTACATGGGATTTGGTATATAATGTTTTTTGTTTCTTCTGGTTTTTATTTTCCTTTTTGTATGGATTTTTGAGTTTTAAGTCTAGATGACAGTTTTTTATATATCGGTACGAGTTTTACATTACTTGTTCCTTTATTAATTTCTAAATACAGACCTTTAATATATGAGAAGGTAATATATTTCATTTTTAGGTTTTCTTTATCTTCTATAGGAATGCCAAATGATCAATTAATTATACTATATAGTGTTTAAGCAACAAGTAAGAATTGCAACACTGTTTCAGATTGGCAAATAATTAAGCAATTAATATTTTAAAAAATATACAGATGGTTTATTTTAATCAATCCACTGGAGTAATGTGAAAAATATACATTTTACAAAAAAGTCATTGAACTAAAAATGTAAATTTTAAAGGAACCACAAAATGGGATTATTGGCTTTATTGTAGGTAGACCCTACAATGTGTGAAAACAGGATCAACTTCATTTTCTGAAATAGAAACCCCTATTTTTTACTGTATTTTATGATTCTATATCAAAAACAAACTTTTTATCTAAAATATTTTTTTACAAAAGATGCAATTATCAGAAGTTATGCATGTTTGAGCTTTTACACTACATACATACATCTGTGGATATCTGTGAAGTTCAATGAAAAAAGGGAAGAAAAGTACTAAAACTTCATTATTATGGCTAACAGGGTATTATCCAGTTACAAATGTACATTATACAAATTACATATTAATAAATAAAAGTTTATACGTTATATACTTTTACTTATTATATTTATATTTCATATAATATAATATAATGATCATTGTTTGAAATTACATATATTTATTTATTTTTAATTATCTTTAGCTTCAAGTCCCCTGCACTAGCAAATGGTCAAAATTTTTGTCAGAAAAAGAAGAAGAGAAAATGGATGATGATACTGATTTAACAAGTATCCATGCAAATAAAATTATCAGGTATTTTAAAATAATAATAATAATTAAATTACATTTTCATATAACACATTATTATGCAATATTTTTTCAATGCTGCTGTTATCAATATTTGCATCATATGTTTGGCCAANTAATTTTAACACAATGATATTTCTACTCAAGCTCTTAAAAAAAAAAAAAGAAATGAGATGGTCTGCAAATGACATAACTATAATTTTGAGGCTTGTTGCAAAATTTTTTTGGATGGATAGTCACCAAAAGCTATGTTAACTTTCAAGAAATTACTTTCCATGAAACCATATAAAGTTAGTCACTTTATAATAGTTTCTGTAATTATTTTATTTTTTAATAAAAGATATTCCATTTAACAATTGTACAAGGAAATTGTTTGCTAAATCTTCAGAATAATGTTCTTGTAAAATAATATTGATTTCCTTAAATATTTTGATTAAGTTAACAGGGTTTAGGTTGTAAAAAAATTGTTTGGGAAATCTGTGATATGACTACAATATTTTGTTAATTTACATGTTTAACATCCATAGTCTTATAAAATATGCTTCTTTTAAAAAGTTGTTTATCACTGTTAAGTATGTTTTTGTATTCTTCAAATTGTCATTTGGCTTCTGGTTGTTGTTTTACTGTAAAATTTAGCAATACATCCCACTTTCAATGTATAGAAATAGCTTTACCTTTAAAGTTGTTGTCTATGGCATAATGATAATCATGAAGTTGGCAAAGAAATAATAAAAATTTATTTTAAACTTTTTTGTTTTTTTAACTGATTTACTGATGTAACCAAATTTAGAAAATAACTTCTATTTGAATACAATTGCTGTTAATTTTATACATAATGTAATGAAGAAATAAAAATTTTATGAAAGTTTGAGTCAGAGTTTTTAAAATCTGACTAAAGCTTTCTTAAACCTTTAGAATTTTTGAAGAATTTTTAAAAGATTTCTAAGAAGAAAATTTTACAGAATAGAAATCTCTCGTATGAAAATTTGATTGTAATTAAAAATTATATGTCAAAATTATTAATTTCAATTCTTTGTTATTTAGGAAGGAAAGCAGAAATATTTGTCAAGATAAAGAAGAATTGGTTTCTAATAAAAATGAAGATGTTTTGATTACAGATAAGAACACAAAATCATTGAACTCAAACAGTTCAGTTGCATCAAAATGGAATGAATTCATTTAATTTATTTAACAAGTAAATAAACTGTATGTATAATAAAATATCACATTTTTGTTATGTATTAAATGTATATATCTTCTAGTCAAAAACTGAAAAAATGATTTTCATTTTTTAATACATTTAACTAACTTTTTAGCAATAGAAAGATTTATATAATCATGTATTTTTATTTTAAAGTAGTTTTAGCACTTATTTTTAAAAATTGTTCAACACTGTTAAGTATATCTCTGTATAAAAATATACACAACTGAAACCTGATACATTAAGCAAATATATATCCACAATTGCCATAAATGTTTGGGCTAAATTTGGATATAATGATTATAAATTAGAAATGAATTTGGCACTAGAGTGAGGTGTTAGGTGCCATCTCGTATTAAAATTAATAATAATAATAATATTTTAATTAATTGATTTAGATTAAACTGGAAGAAGAGAATTGGCCCAAAGCGGGACTTGAACCCACAACTTCCACTTACCGTGCGGATGCATTGCCAGTTACAAGATGGTGCCTAACTCTAGTGCCAAATTCAGTTCTAAATTATAATCATTATATCCAAATTTAGTCTGATCATTTACAGCAGTTGTGGGTGTATCTTTGTATTCTTCAAATTGGCATTTTGCTTTCAGTTTTTGTTTTACTGTAAAATTTAGCAATAAACCATTGTTTAAATCTATGTGCTTTTATAAATTTTCAGTTTTTGATCACAGACTGATCAAGTTTTACAGTTATGTATTATAAATCCAGAATAAAACTTAATTGGTTTATTGATATTTGATATGAAATAATAGAAAAAAATTATATAGTATTACTTTGCATTATAAATCACTTTTAAATGTTATGATGATGATGTGAATTTACATTAATAAATATGTGAAAATATAAATTAATCATATTTTCTCCTAACACAGAATTTTATGAATTTATTAATATATTCTTATATTTAATGATGGCAACTTTTTGATTTTTTTGGATCACAATTAAATTTATGTTTTTGATTACAGTTTTTTGAATTATCAATTTTACATAATTGTTAATTTCCAACATCAGTAAGTTATAATATAAAATTATACTGTGCAATATTGGAGAAAAATCTAATCCTTGGTGAATGGAAATGAAAATATAAAATATCAAATTTTGGTAATTCCTGATATCAGCAACATCAAACAGCAATAACAATATTTAATTAAATAGTGTTTTTCTGACTTTGATAATTGGAGAGTACTTCATTGATAGTCAGTTACTCAATAATATCAAACACTATTAGTGTAAAATAATGAAACTTAAAAAGTGATTGCTATTGATTATGAAATTAACATTTTTAATCACAGTTAAGTTTGGCTTTATAAGTTTGCTTTCTATTTTTGTATATAAGTTGTTATATCAATAATACTTTTAAATAACTTGCATAAAATGAAAAAATAAAGCAATAAAATAAAAATTAAATTTCAGTTTCTTTTAGACTTTTGGTGAATAAACTCCGATATTTTATCTTGATCTAATTTTTGAGCTGTTGCATTTCCTTTAGCTAGCATAGAAAAATCTTAGTCTTAATCATTTTATATTATTTTGCATATAATTTTTAATTTTAACACAATGATATTTCTACTCAAGCTCTTAAAAAAAAAAAAAGAAATGAGATGGTCTGCAAATGACATAACTATAATTTTGAGGCTTGTTGCAAAATTTTTTTGGATGGATAGTCACCAAAAGCTATGTTAACTTTCAAGAAATTACTTTCCATGAAACCATATAAAGTTAGTCACTTTATAATAGTTTCTGTAATTATTTTATTTTTTAATAAAAGATATTCCATTTAACAATTGTACAAGGAAATTGTTTGCTAAATCTTCAGAATAATGTTCTTGTAAAATAATATTGATTTCCTTAAATATTTTGATTAAGTTAACAGGGTTTAGGTTGTAAAAAAATTGTTTGGGAAATCTGTGATATGACTACAATATTTTGTTAATTTACATGTTTAACATCCATAGTCTTATAAAATATGCTTATTTTAAAAAGTTGTTTAGCACTGTTAAGTATGTTTTTGTATTCTTCAAATTGTCATTTGGCTTCTGGTTGTTGTTTTACTGTAAAATTTAGCAATACATCCCACTTTCAATGTATAGAAATAGCTTTACCTTTAAAGTTGTTGTCTATGGCATAATGATAATCATGAAGTCATTGCAAAATGTTTCAATTTTATCACTAATAAAAAATAAAATTTAAATTTTTTAAGTCCTTTTTTTATATTATGTAAAAAAAATTTTATTTAATAGTTTTTATTTGATAGCAATATATTTAATTTTGAACTTCTGGTGTTCTCAGACCTTTGGGCTCTCCAATTTGCAGGATTCTGCAGAGCTTAGTTAAATCTTTTGCAATATCTTCTACCTTATGTATTATTTGATGATTCTTAGTTGGGTTAACCTTTCTACAGTGATATTTATGGTAGAATTAAAACTGTAAAATATGCAGTTATTTTATGAAAATGAAAAATATAATATTGAATAAAATTTTAATACAATTGTTTGTTTAATTTCTCATTTACACTGAGATGCATGCCATTAGATTTTGCATTTTTCCATATGAAATTGTTTTAAAATTTTATTTTATTCTTTTATCAACCTTTATTTTCTTTTTTATTATATTGAATCCTATACAATAATACCAAAAAATTACTATGGTTTATTAAGTAAACTTTTAATAATAGTGAAGTTTTATGAATGATATTGCAGTTTATCTCACATCAAATACTGGATATCTGGGGAAGTGAGGTGCAGAGACCTAGCAGGCCTCATTTCATAGGAGATTATGTGATCAGCAAAGAAGTCTTCAAAAAAAGTATAGTCCAAAGCCAAATATCTGTGAGCAAGCATTAACACACTATTGCAAAGTGGAAACACAGGACATATGATTTAGAGGTCTCATATGCAATGTTGTACATATATATAACATTAATGTCATTACAAATTTCTCACTAAACAGTAACTTTTTGGACATACTGTAAGAAATCAAATTATGCAAGATTATAAGTATTTCTGTCTATCATACACATATTTTTGATACTATACTGTATAATATAGCAGTTGATACTGATTTGAATAAATAACCTAGCAATATAAATTCAAGATAAGTACTTATAAATTTGATTAATTATCAGTTGAATAAATATTTATTTTACAGGAAATTTTGTTTAAAAATGTTATAACCAATTGATAATTTTACTAAAACTGATAAGTTGAATCAAAATATTCTGATTAATATGTAGGATCAGTTTTGAGCGTATAATGTTAAATGAGTTGTATCCAATACAGTAGAACCGCGAAAACTCGGCCTAATGTGGACCGAACGGTGGCTGAGTTTGTGAAAATGCCAGGTTATCGGAAATGGGGTTAAAAAAGGATAAGTATGCGTGTTTCCTCAGAAAATACTGTACTGTACTTGTATGTATTGTTTGCTTGAGAATACAACAGAGAATAAACTGCCCAAATACCCTTAAACAAAGGAAAAGTACATACTTTATGAAGGCATAGAGCCTTTACTACATGAAAATGAAAATTAATGAATACACTGTGTACAGTAATTTACCTGATAAGACAGACCTCAGAAAAATACTTTATGAGAGCTTTTATACTTTTATAAAGCTGTCTATAATGAAAATTAATTAACTAAGGATTGTTTTGCCCTGCCAGGGTGTGGCCGAGTTATCCGGAGTGCCGGGTTATCAAGAGCCGAGTTTTTGAGGTTCTACTGTATTAGTTAGTTGGAATGTGTCAAAGATCATAAAGAAAATGAAAACAAACAAACAAAAAAAATATATATATATATTTTTTTTAAACTGTAAATATAAAACTATATATATTGTAAATTCAAATTTATATAGTGAATAAGGAAATATTTTACTCATATCTTGTTTATAATTAGTTTCCTGTCTTATCTTGGTTCTGATTAAATAATCGAAATTGAGATAAGATTGAATTGTTTAACTCATTAAATAGAAAAATGATTAGAATTTTTTATGGTAGCCAAATGAATTTATTTGCAGATTGATACAATACTTGTGTAAAATGCTTACATACATGTAAATAAAACATTTAATGATTTAAATTATAAAATTAATATCATTGTAAATTAGTAATTTGATATGCTTATTAATTTCGTTTAGAGTATTTTATTTGCAATGTTTAATTAACACACACACACACACACACACACAATTTTAATTACAAAGGATAATTTTTATATATTAGTGAAATATATATAATCTAATGTAATAAATGGTTATAAATGTGACATTGTGCCACCTGCAATAGCGATGTTTTCTCCGCTGATATAACTTCCATCATCAGAACATAATAAGGCAGCCAAACCGGCACACTCTTCCGCATCGCCAATTCTCCCTAACGGTATCATTTCTACCACAGTGGGAAAATTTGACCAAATTACTTTACTGAAGTTAGTTTTTATTAAACCAGGACAAATACAATTCACTCTAATATTTTTAGAAGCACACGACATGGCCATAACTTTGGTCAAACCTAATACTGCAGTCTTACTCACACAATAGGCTCCAATCACTTCTATCTGATTGTAAGCGCCACTTGACGAGACGTATAAAATGGCACCACCATTTTGTCTTTCTAAATAAGGAATAACTTCTTTAGTTAACTCAAAGAGTGAAATTACATTAATATCCAAGATAGTTTTCCAAGTTTCTACTTTAGTTTCGAGGAAACTGCCCACGTAAGGATTAACACCGGCACAGCATACTAAGATATCGATACGGCCCGTTCTGTTTAGAGCAAGTTCAATCAGTTTCTTTCTGTCTTCGGCGTTGCCCGAATGGCACGCTATTCCATCAGCTCGAAGTCCATTCCTACGTAATTCTTCTACCGCGTTTTTTACATTATCACTCCTTCGACTACTGACAATTACGTATGCTCCGTCTTGAGCTAAGCGTTTTGCGATTGCGAATCCTATACCTTGAGTAGATCCGGTGAGAATTGCTGTTTTACCTTCCAAACTACGTCGTTTAACATCCATTTTGATCTGGCAGCAAAGTATCTAACCGATATCAGGTCAGTACACTAAGTGTTAAATTCGCGTCATTGCTGCTGATAGTAATTTTATAACAAGCGTTACGTAATGCATGATAAGGAGAATTAATGCTGAATACAGCACGTCGAGTACTTGTTTCTATTACATAAGTTTATTACAGTACAAAATGATTAGTAAACCAATTAATTTCTTTAATTAAAGTACTTATATAAACTATTAAATATGGTTTTATTATAGGATTGAAATATAAGTTACAGTTTACTTTAAACATAAGCCTTAAAGTTTTACCAGAAACTAGTAAAGAATCGCATGAAATGATGTCACTTTGTCTAAAAATTTCGGATAGAACGAGAGTTGCAAATATATTTACTTTTCCGTTCATATTTACTTATACATTCCGTTTTTTAATACACCAATTGGAGAATTATATTTTGGTGACGTAATTTTTTTAATTGCTGGTTATTCGACAACTTAATTTTCAAATTAAGTGGCGGAAGGAGGGGATTAAAAATCTTCGTTTTACTGTTTTAACTTTTACTTTTACTGTCATAATAAGTGACAAATTATCGTATTGATAAGATACCGAGCATCGCCAAAGTATCGTCGTCCAGGAGAAACAGAATAATAACGAGCAATTATTTATTATGACATGGTCACAATGTCCAGTTTTTAATTTAAAATATATACTCTCCACCTCAAATTAGTAGTAGTAGTTTGCCCCTGTACATCACACTTTTCCTTTAGTAATATAGTCGTTCAGTTCATCTATATAACTCCTTTCCAGGAGGAAATTTTTGAATTGAAATAATTTGACTTTCGGTTTGTATCGGAAGTACAGTACATATATACAGTTAATCTGAGACTCGAACTTCCATATCTGGTCTCGTCTTCATCTATTTAACTCCGTTCTCGAGATTAAGAAAAGCCAGACAGAGGACAGTGGGAATTTACAAGTCTATAATTTTTTCAGATTGCAGCCCAATAACAAAATTGTTTGTTCTGTGTTTATATCCTCCACCACTACATCGCATTTGAAATTGAACGCGCATTTTCTCTGCGAACTCTAGAAAAATTGATGACGGTACTTTGGTAATGATACATATCTTGTCAATATGGAAAAAAATTAAAAATTTTTCGGGAATCATTGAGTTTTTCTAAAGATACGGCTTTCTCCAAAAGCGTTCCTAAAAGCCCCGTGTAAGCGATAAGTCGCGATGTATCTCGTCATTTGATCGAGCTCGGCTCCAAGACACGCTATGCTCAATGAATAGTTTTCCTATAAAAAACGGCGGTAACGTCACTACATCTTAACCAATTAGCTATCGATGACTTCGGGAAAGCTTCATTATTTCCGTGAGATTTTTGAAGAGTTATGAGAATAATTCTTCCACGAACAATGAGTTATTGACTCTTCTGTTCTATCCACATACACACACACACAAAAAAAAGCTGAATTAATTTGAAAATTAAAAAATTCAAAAATTATAAAATTTTATGGTTTATATCAGGGCTTCTAAACTATGAGCCGCGACCCTATGTGGGGTCGCGAAAATTAAATTGAAACAGTCGAATTTGAAGAAACAATCGATTTTTTTTCATTATCGTTAAAGCGTAATTTACTTTCATTAATGTTCGTATACTTAAAGCAAATCCTAAAACATATATATATATGTTACTGTGAAAGACCGAAATTAGAGAATGTCGATATTCTCCGGTGAATGTCGACACATACAAAATACGTCGGTGAAAGTCCGAATATTTGGTTATATTATTATACATTCGAACAATCGCCGGTGTATGTCGACAAGCACAGATAAGCTTTGGTGGAGGTCGAAACTACACCCGAGAAGCGACAGTCTGTCGTCAAATCCTTTGTGGGTAGCCGGAGGTAGGACAAGGTCTTTTGATCCCGTGAGGTGGGGATCGGTTTTTCAGGTCCAGTGGAGGAGGATAAGAGGCGTCGGCGATATCCGAATAAAAGACACCACTAACAGATCAGTTCGTAATCACGTAATAACGTAATCAGTTCGTAAAGTTACTTTCCATAGATGAGATTTCTTCTCAAGAAATATCGCTGAGAGAAGCAGCTGCAGCTAATTCGAAAAGTGGAGGGCAAGGCTATACACGCTGTCATTGCAAAAAAAAGTGTTCCAGGAATAAATGCAGTTTTAAAAGCAAGGGACTCTTGTGCAATTCAAAGTGTCACAACAGTTTAAGTTGTTGCAATAAAAAGGATTGTATAACGTTAATCACATAATACAGGTAACCCCCGTATAAACACGGCACTTCTATAGCAAGGATTCACTCTAACACGGTTCGAGAATTGGTACCATTCCCCGTATAACACAGTACTTTTATAGCACGGATTCACTCTGACACGGTTCGAGAAATTGGTAAAACCCTCGTACAACATGAAATGTAATAAATTTTTACATACTTAGTACTAATAGTTCACGAAAATTATTATTTTCGTGAACTATTAGTACTTCAGTATGTAAAGTTTCTTTTCTCGTTTCCATACACATGGTCCTTCGCGAAAATTGTTTCAATTTTGCCAGATCTCGACGCTTCTGCTTCTATGTTGCCAGATGTTTTTCCGTTATTCCATAAGTGCTTAACACCATATAAGGAAATTTATAAAGATCTTTTAACTAGAAGCAAGCAATCTAAAATTACATACACTTTTTGCAAAAGGTAAAGCATGAATATGAAAATAATGCAGAAAAATGCTCAGAGGATAACGATAACTTGCCAAAAATAAAACGCTCTCGGTTAATAGTG
>NW_019384653.1:157889-162479 GCF_000671375.1 Centruroides sculpturatus | reverse complement strand
AGAGCCGCAAGACTGGAGCGGTCCGCGAGACACAACACAAATTTTAGCGGGAACGACTTCAGGCTTAATCCAGACGAAGACGACACAGATTAATCGCCATAGAATTTTTAGGAAAACTGCGTTTTGACCTTGATATTCGGGGTTTTTATAGTATTTCTTCCTTGAATCTCACCTTACGATTTGTCCTGCGTCCCATTCCTCGCTTCCCGATTGTTTTCTTTTTTGTCTCCAGGTGAAAACCGAAACCAGATCAGGTCACGAGAAAGGTTTGTTCCGAGGCGTTTATTTGACACCTGTTCGTCGACTCTGATCGGAGATTGTTGATAAACCTACAAGCCTTTGCTCATAATTTAGCCTATTGTTTCTGCTATCTGTCATTTTAGAACTTTAACGATCGTATGTGATGTTTTATATACCCGTCAAATCTTTCCTTTTTTCCGAAAATTTAACGTAGATCGACTGTTTATGAGTACGTTTTCCTATATTTTCATTAAAGAAATCCCATTTTACAAATAAAATTACAAAATACTGACGGCTAGAACGGATTAATTGTATTTGCATTAATTTCTATAGGAAAAATTGCTTCGGTTAACGAACAATTCGGTTAACGAACGGACTCGTGGAACGGATTACGTTCGTTAACCGGGGTTCCACTGTATATTGTTTTGCTTCAAAATAAAAACATACAAATATTGCCCGTAACTACTTTATCTTATATTTAATACCCGGACCGGGGTGGTGAAAATCATCCCCATAATAAAAGATGCCAGGAATGAAAAAAGTTTAGGAAGCACTAGTTTATACTATTAATTTGCATTTGAATAAGATTGACAAATTAATGTTATTAAGTGATAATTCATCTTTTCGGAATTAATAAAAGTTTATAAATCATTTTTGGATTTTTTGAGATTTAAATACGAACATAATACGAAATTCGGGCAACGGAGATTGGGGAAGTAAAAATCCGGTAAACGAAGTACAGAGAAGTGTGGATAGATAAAGCGAAAGTATTAATGATGAGCTCCGAGACGACGCTCTCGGTCGCATCCGTACGTTAATGTGTCCCTACCGAACCAGACTCGAATCTAGGCCGTGTTCGGTAACGCAGAACACGGTCCTGGTATGGCCGTTTTTTCCTGTTGTATTTGTTACTATGATCAACCGCTGATATATGCCATTTAAGATCTATGTACTGTACAGTACTTACCGGTATTCTGTAAATTAAAGTACTTTTGTTAAAAATAAATCTACGATTTTTTCGGCTAAATCTGGCGATATTTTATTGAATAACTTGCAACTATTATTTTCATTTACTTCATTTTTTTAACTAAATATCAAACTCAGCGTTTTTAAAACACTTAATGAAACATTAAACACCTTCCATCGCTGAGAAATGTTTATTTTAATAAAACATTAAAGGATGGTTGTATTAATGCCAGAGATGCGGATGGATTAGCTTCTGCCTGGAAATTCTACATGAAAGAAAAATTAAAATACAGTAATACCCCGAACTTACGCGATAGGTGGGACCGAGCAATAACCGCGTAAGTCGGGGTATAATTTCGCAATTTGTGTAAAATCCAAATCGGATGTATGTAAGCTAATAAATGTTCTCGTTAATCTTATCTCGTCTTTTGATTCGTTCACGGTTACAAGAAATCGCCACATAGAGTCTCTGAAATCTCCGTAGATATAACAAACACAGAAATAAATAACACAAAATAAATTGTAGCTATGTGTCGATTCCGCGTGACACGTCCGAACATGTAAGCCGAACAATAGTGTGGGGGGAGTGAGTAATCAAGAGTTGCGTGGCGCTCAAACAAAAGACGAATCTACGAGATTTGAAAATCGCGTAAGTCGAGGAATTACTGTATAAGAATTTTTAGTCCTTACCTGCCTTTATATTTTGATGCATTTTTGTTTTTTTTATGTATTTATTTTATTCTGTTTTATTATATTACTTATATCGTTGTTGCTTCAGTGTATTTAGTACATTTTATTTTGTTTTTTATTTGTTACTTTATCTATTATTTTCGTTTTAAATTTGAATGTATAATGTTCGAACGTTCCATCGTTACAGTTTTAAAATATGCTCGAACTTATTTACATCTGAGGATGGCCTACTCCAAGAGGCTGAAAACGTTAGTGTTTTCTTTAAAAAAATCAATTTTTAAAAAATTTTCTTAAAAAATTAAAAACTTTAAGGGTTAATTGTATAAAAAAGACACACATGTCTATTTACACGGGTTATTAATACATAGCAAAGTCTTTATTAAATTACTAGCAGACCCCGCCACGCGTTGTTGTGGCTCAAAATGTATCTTTTATAAATTTATAACACTTCCCCGTGGGGGGATTTTTCGAAAAATTTCTTCTTAGTGTACATTCTGTTGACGTACCCTATTAAAACGCAATCAAAAACGCAAAAACCCGCATCTAAAATAGTATAAATTGAAGCAGAGTTCTTTACCGTAAGCCTTAATTCTAACCATCTCCCTTCAGTGGGGTTGAATTTCGACACGTATATTATATAAAAACGCGTGCGTATTCGAATGCATTGTGTCAAAATTCCAAAGGAATCGGTAGGAACAAACGAACATTACATCTTTATTTATATAAAGAGATAGAAGATGATCTGCTTTAGTTCATTTTCACAGAAAAGCAAACTTAGGGCGTCGTACTCGTAGCGCCATCTGTTGGACATAAAAGCCTTAACCATAGATGATATCATTTATATGAATGTTTAACGGAATAATATACAGCCTATGTCCACCCCGAAGTTCCATTCTAAATATTGGTGAAAGAAATTTTGAAATCGGATGAGTAGTTTCGAAGATACCTGCGGCAAACAAACTTACATACAGTACTTACAAACATTACCTTTTTATAATATTAGTATAGATTTAACTTTAAGGCGTGCACTATATAAATTAAACAAAATATAACATAAAATAAAAATTTAGAGGTCCCTTGAAAGCTGAGGTTCCAAGCTTTAGCTTAATTAATTAATTAATGGTAAATCCGGCACTGTAACTAATGGAATCGAACATTTTTGCAGGTACAGTACGTCTTGTTGAGATAAAGCGAGAGAACCTCTCGCTTTGGACTGGAACGTTGTGTGAAAATTGATTTTGGAGAGAAGATACAACTAACTGTCTGAAAATTTTACGGAAATCCGGTAATTAGGATCACTTTGGATAGAATAAATATCAAAATTCGAGTTGGGGAAGTAGAAAGTAACATAAGTAAGTGTCGGGAGCTACGAAAAACTTCGACTTGGAGAAAATTCAAGTTATAGACGTTATATCCTTATGATACCAACCGACTGCTTTGTTTTCTTCGAATTAGACGTTTGAGCAGTGGCGTGCTGTCATTGGAAGAGGTGGATGCGCCGCTTCCCTTGTATTTTCTAAAAAATAAGTACATATTAATTTTACTTTTACGAAAATAATCGCACAATATTTTATTATAACCGCATTACGTATCTTATTACAAATTTCTATACTACACGTGAAAAAAAAGAGACTGCTATTGTATATTCGAATATTAGTGTCAGAGTAGAAGCGCTGTATTGTCAGCATCCAAAAAGCCAGATTCGCGCATACGCTTTACAGAACACCAACCTCACTCGGTTTATCCGGTGGAAGCGTAGGACCTCGGCACTTTGGTGGTTAAAGGTCAAGAGGGTAGGGAGATAGAGCGGGGTCACGTGTGATATTTCAAGAGGGTCGGGTTAATGAAGATTTTTACTCGTCACTAGCATTTGTAATTTTTTTTAAATATAAGACTCGTTTCTCTACTTAAAATTAATCCTTTTGCGGTTTTATAATAATTAAAAATATGAAAAGTTTATATAACAAAACCTCATAACAGATGGCGCCACACACAATTTTATTTATTATAACATAATTAAAAGTATAAAAGTTATTTTCTAAATAAAATCTCACAACAGCCGAGAAAGTTACGCAACTCATTGCTATTGATAGATTTTTTAAATAAAAAACAGTTACATTTCTTGAAACGATCGATCTTCTTCTCAGTTTGAATATAGAAAGATCTATACACCCATACCTCGCTATACGGCCGCTCTTTATACGGCATTTCGCTATAACGGCCCTCTTCAATTAAGGCACGTTTTCGATTTACGGCCTAAAATGTTTCGCTATAACGGCAAAAAAAAAACTTTTTTTCGATGTCGATATATCTACATGTTGCCAATCTTGCGCAAGCGCAATCTCGATGCACACTCTTTTCTATTTCCTCTTGTTTACGAGCGTTATTCAGTGTGTGCTCATAAAGCGGCTGGTTTAGACTTGTCTGTGAGTGTTTTAAGTACATATTTATTACTGATTGTTACACATTAACTGGAAAAATTGGAAACAATTAGGAACGTAGCGCTAAAGTTTCTCGAGGAATTAATTCAGCCATTAGCTGTTATAAATCACTGAAGAACGAAATAGACAAGAAGGCAAGACAAACAACGGTGGACAATTTTTTTAAGCCAGGCCCATCCTTACCAGCGAAAAATGATGACGACAGTGATCTGCAGGTTACCATTTCTTCATCGTCTTCAGATTAAAGCCATTT
>NW_019384653.1:144108-157579 GCF_000671375.1 Centruroides sculpturatus | reverse complement strand
TCTCTTACGAAGCGACGCTTTTTCCTTTCCATCTTTGCCCACACCGAACGAGAGGATCCCACTCGTTGGAAAAGGGAGGAATGATCGAAACATTCCTCCCCTCCCAGTGCGTCAAAGATGATGTCGTCAACATGGAGACATTTCACCTTTCGGAACACGTCCGAATGGCGAAATGTCTCCTCTCCGTTCAACGCGGAACAGAGAATGCTGTCGACATCCGCTATTCCCGAAGGCGATCCCGTGAAGGAAGAACCACTTCCGCAATCGATGGTTCCTCTCCCCGCTCAAAGGGGGAAAAGACCCTCTCTTCATCGATTGCGGAAGGAAAACGCCCTTCACACTTCTTCGTCTTCTTGGGCCGCAGCCAACGCCAAAACCGCCAGCTCTTCATTCTGTAAAGAAACAAAAAGTATATATAGCATATATATATATTAATGGGTCTCGGATATACTTAACGCAGAAAAAGTACAAGATAATACTCACGACAGAGCTCGCGCTAGATCCTACCGGAAATTGCTAGAACGTTCGAATTGCATTTGCAGTAGAGACGACCGACCCGGAACGAATAAACTCTCTTACGTGTAATTTGTATTTATTTGTACGACAGAAAAGTAAAGACACGCAGCACGTAACTATGCGCAAAAGGCACTCGTGCTCGATCTCGAGTCAAAGTCGTAACAAGTGTTTCGTTCTAGAACAATTTATCCTAGCGTGCGTCACCTAACCGCAACGACTGCATTTAAGAGAGTTTCGTGCGAAGAAATTCCGTACGAGAGTCGACGAAAACACAAGACGTGCCCGCAGCCGGGACACGAACGTTTAAGTGGCACAAAGCATTTGCAGAGTGTTACGTAAGTGTACGTAAGTGTAAGTGTGAAAGATGGACTGCACTCAGAAAAGACCGCATTGTGAAAAGAGACAAACAACTTAAGGAAAACAATTCTTTGTGTCCATCCTGTATAGATAACTGTTAAGTGTATTAGATGTGTTTTAAATGGTACAGAACTGCAGACAATTTAATTCTCGCAAAGTAAACCATTGAAAAGCGTTGTAACTAATACATAGATTCAATGAAGAAGTCGGAGGTTAAAGGGCGAAATTTCTGACGTCCCGGATGTGTCGAAGGAACGTATCATGCTTCAGAATACGGTCTCCGTTTATTCTTCGGTACATCCGGTTCCGAGTGCATATATTTCAGTTAAAATTACGATACGCAATTCGTATTTAGAGTTAGTATTAAATAAGTTTTAATTGAATTTCTATAAATAAGATATTTGCAAATAATCCTTATTCTTCGACCGTGCTTATAAAATATAATCTACATTAATTACGAAAATAAACCAATGGACAAATACTTAATCCTTTGCATCCGTCGTTTTCGGCACTTCGGTCGCTTTCCAATGTGGCGGCTCATTTAAAAGTCGAAAGAGGTGCGTTTCGGATGGTAATTCAAACGAAAAACACAAGCGACAGCAGATTTAAACGCAAATATGCAAAGTCTGAGTCGGCCGATGTCGTCTCCGAAAGTTGGACTAAATGAAACGAAAATAAAATCTTACAACTAGCTAAATTCTAATTAAAATCTTACTTGGTGTAACGTCGGCGTCCACAATTCTTCTTAAAACCACGTTCGGGTAGCAAAAACACCGAAAAAAGGCAAAAAACACAGCAGAAACAAGAGCAAAGAGCGCACACGTCCGTCCAACAAGCGAAAAACGTGCAAAGTGACGCAAAATCGTGTTGCAACAATACGCGTTTCCATAGAAACGGCAATTGTTGCGAGATTAGAAAGCTCGCAACGAATTCGAACGCGATTGACGTCATGGATTCTTTTTGAATTTTAAGGCTAAATATCTGCATTTTTCACGTTTCTATCCTTCGAGTGACGACGGAATGGAATTGAGACTCTCCCTACCGCCCTCCGCCTTCGGTTTCCATTCTCCACAAGGGGTTAGAAGCGAGATTTTCTAAAATCGTACGTCAGCTTTACCTCACCACCCCCAAAACTAGAAGAAATCCTCCCTCTCGTTCGTCCGGTATTTTCCGACCAAGTTTCCGATTGACCGACAGCGCAATTTTTACTGAATTTCGTAATATCTCGTTTATCCGACGCCATTTTAAGAGCGCTTACCTGACGTCATCGGTTATATTAAATATGCGTGTTATAGTTTAGTTACGTAAACGTTAATTAGTATATTAAATAAGCAAATTTTATGAATTCACCTGACCGATAGAAAATATCGTGTATGTATTTTACACGAAACAATTAAATACACCCATACCTCGCTTTACGGCCTAGATACGTTCCACGAAACTTGGCCGCAAAGCGAAAAGCCGTATAAGGAATCAATTATTCTAATACAAATTCATACAAATTCAATGGGATCGGTTCCAAATTTGTTAAATATGTAACATGGTTTATCATTCAAAATGCGTTTTATCTTTTTATTTCATTTAAATCAAAACTACATACATAAGAAGTACATACATTTGTACATAAAATAATAACAGACTCCAAAAACCAACAATAATCTATAAACAAAAATGAAACAACTTCATGTTACATAAAATATGTGTATGTTTACATACATAAATTTTTTTAAAAATGGCTTTAATCTGAAGACGATGAAGAAATGGTAACCTGCAAATCACTGTCGTCATCATTTTTCGCTGGTAAGGATGGGCCTGGCTTAAAAAAATTGTCCACCGTTGTTTGTCTTGCCTTCTTGTCTATTTCGTTCTTCAGTGATTTATAACAGCTAATGGCTGAATTAATTCCTCGAGAAACTTTAGCGCTACGTTCCTAATTGTTTCCAATTTTTCCAGTTAATGTGTAACAATCAGTAATAAATATGTACTTAAAACACTCACAGACAAGTCTAAACCAGCCGCTTTATGAGCACACACTGAATAACGCTCGTAAACAAGAGGAAATAGAAAAGAGTGTGCATCGAGATTGCGCTTGCGCAAGATTGGCAACATGTAGATATATCGACATCGAAAAAAAGTTTTTTTTTTGCCGTTATAGCGAAACATTTTAGGCCGTAAATCGAAAACGTGCCTTAATTGAAGAGGGCCGTTATAGCGAAATGCCGTATAAAGAGCGGCCGTATAGCGAGGTATGGGTGTATAGATCTTTCTATATTCAAACTGAGAAGAAGATCGATCGTTTCAAGAAATGTAACTGTTTTTTATTTAAAAAATCTATCAATAGCAATGAGTTGCGTAACTTTCTCGGCTGTTGTGAGATTTTATTTAGAAAATAACTTTTATACTTTTAATTATGTTATAATAAATAAAATTGTGTGTGGCGCCATCTGTTATGAGGTTTTGTTATATAAACTTTTCATATTTTTAATTATTATAAAACCGCAAAAGGATTAATTTTAAGTAGAGAAACGAGTCTTATATTTAAAAAAAATTACAAATGCTAGTGACGAGTAAAAATCTTCATTAACCCGACCCTCTTGAAATATCACACGTGACCCCGCTCTATCTCCCTACCCTCTTGATCTTTAACCATCAAAGTTTAATAGCATCAATGCCTCTTATACACAAGCTACCGTATCAAAGTTTATTTCTTAATCATTTCCTCATCCTGAGATATTAACTGTTAGATATTAGGGTTTCTCATTTCCCAGGAAATTTGCCTCCAGCGAGATTACGGGAAAAATAATTTCTTTTCCCGGGATCCTGGGAAATTCCGGGATGAGATAATAAAATAGAATTTTATATGGATAAAAAAGATCATACAGGAATATCATAAATTTGAATAATTTAATTTACTTTCTAGTAAGTAACTAAAAGTGTAGGGCCAATCTCACCCATACGGACACGTTAAGCTCAATTAATTTATGTTCTCCTACATTATAAGATGAAAGTAAAATAAAGCGTTTCATTGGGAGTTTTAATGATTACGAAAAAAATACTATTTTATTTCTAAAGATGAAATAAAAAATAAACTAAAGTGCGATGAGTGGTACTTACTTCCAGCGAGTGCTCCGCTGTTCAATGATGCGCAAACACAATACATAGATATTACATGAACTAACAAATAGAGACTTGTAAAACATAGGTAATAATATGTAGCATAAAACCTCAAAATTTCTCTCTTAGGTGAGTCTTCAAGATGCAACTTTTCGTATAATAAATAATAGAAAGAAAACCTGACATAATAAATTATTGTTGAAATGCGAGATTTCCCGGGATTTTTCTCGTAGGGAATAAACGGCGGGAATCCCGGGAAATAAACCCTATTAGATATCCTATTGTCCCCATATTATAGCTTGTGGATAAAAGGCATTGCTGCTATTAAATATTAATCCTACTTAAAGTTTACAGCGTGAATCGTGTTAAGGATGTTTGAAAGAGAATCAACTGGAAAACGAACTATTATTTATTTGTCAGACTAAATTTCGCTCTTAGCAGTGGCGTAGCGTGGGTGTCAGCCGTCCGGAGCGGAGGAAAATTTCGTAGCTCCCTTATTTAGGTATCTCAATTTAAAAGACTAAAATTCAGTTTCGTCACAGAATAAGTAATGAAAAATTCCGTGCTCATTTCAATCGGTCCGAATCGTACGTGCGACAAAAATATGAAATGAAATGGTTCAAATTTTTACACAAGATATTATTATTATTTATTGTGAAATTTTGCCGCCCCCTAAAATTGCCGCCCGGGGCGGGCCGCCCCTGTTGCCCCCACTATGCTAAGCTACTGGCTCTTAGCACATTGGCTCTCTAAGAAAACGGCGCGAAGAGGAATTCGACCGTCGCCGTACTATATGAAAAAGAAATTAACATCAGTGTCGAAACAACCCTCAAATTTACCGTATGTTTAACAGAAACCCACATCTTTCTTTTCTCTTTATCTAAAATTGGATGGATAAAGCCCGAATTTTATGTATTGTTCTTGTTTAATCCAGCCGTTTTTGGACAATATCAGCTTCATCCACCTGCGACTTAGATAAAGCGAGCTTTATATGGATAAAGTTTAAAATTAATAGTCAGGTTGCGACCGAAATTTTCATCTCTATAACGTGAACGTTGAATGTCGAGCGCCACTATCTTGTAAGCGGCGCTCGACGTTCGACGTTTACGTTTTAGAGATGAAAATTTCGGCCGTAACCTCGCTAGTAAACTGCTACTGCTACTTAGCATTAATGTTGTATTAAAAAATGTTTAAAATCTACGTTCAGTCGATTTGTACTGTACGTGCACGCTAGATAATCAAGGTTTGAAAACACCGTCTTAAATTGTTATCTAAATGTAGAGTTCCTGAAAGACTATTATAAACTAAAAAAGTTCCAAAGGCTGTGGAAGGTCGAAGACCCGTTCTAGCTGGTTAGCCGTGTTATACCAAAGGATTGCAACACGCTACATATATAACGCAAAGTCATTTTTCAAGCTTTTATTTTTTTGACAAAAGTGGCTTCTTATATGCCGTAAAATACGATATATCTTTGGAAGAGAGTTAAACAAAAACAAATCACAGTTTTTTAAAATTCTTTCTGCCATCTGGCCGCTAACATATCATAGTTTATAATTTGTACTACAGTATTTTGTTAATAGAATGCAAGTTTTATTTTATATTATTTTTATTATATTAAATTACATCACTTAATCAGGTTTAATAATAATAATAATAAAATCTATATTATTAGAAAGAATTTTAAAAAGTATAAAAACTAAAAATATATAAAAGTTTGAAGATGGAAGATACCATTCGTCGCGCCATCTTCCGAGTAGCAACCAAAGTACACGAGCATGCGCAGTAGTTAGTACCGTCCATCGAATTCAAAAAGTTGGGCAAATTGTAATATTGTATTTACGGACGGATATTATTTTATTTTAATTTACTTTTAATTCAAAAACTTAAAAATATCGAAGAAATGTCATCGGAACTGAACGTTTTATTAGAAATGGGATTTCCACCTCAAAGAGCGTAAGTGTAATTTTTAAAAGAAGCGAGACCAAAAACAAAACAAAAAATGAAGATTTTGTGTTTCGGTCATCGCAATATTTACGATTTTAACGCAAAATTACCTTTTAATATTTATGGTAACATCCGAAGCTTTTTCTGGCAGATGCTATTGATTGTTTACATCATTTTTTTTGTTTAAAACGTCACGATTGTCTCGAAGATGACGTCAAAACCCGAAATTTAATGTGGTGGTGATTGGAAGTATGATGCTGAGAGACAATTCTGACTGAAATTATTCACTTTTAAACCAATTCTTGACTTAAATATCAAAACTTATCCTTTTTCAGAGTTTTAAGGTACAGATGTAGCTCTGAATGAGGTGGTTGGGTCCTTTTATTAGAGCTGTAGACTATGCCCATGGGTGTAGGATGGTCTAAAATTTGTGGGGAGATTCAAACTCCACATTCACAACTGCAGTTTTATCCACTTTAATCTGAGAAAAATCTTTAAATTGATTAATGATGATAATGAGATAAAAAGTTACAAATTTGGCTTCTCCCAAAAGAAATATATGAGATTTATTTAATATTTAATCCTTTAATATAAATGGTTCACCAGTGGCCAAGCGGTTTCTGTCCCCTGAATGCTGGGAGTTCGGTTGCGGGTTCCCCAGGTTTTCTCCACGTCTGTAACGCATAAATAAGGGCTGGTTACCCTTAAAAACACCTCCTGGAAGGCATCCCCCTAGGCAGATTGCCCAAGTGTTGCATTGCCATAATTTAATAAAACAAACAAATAAACTTTAAGCATTTTCCTTAAAGGCAGTATGAAATTTTTAAACATATTTTTTTGTATAAATGAATTAGCTTGATTACAAGATTTATAAGTTTAAATAATGGTTTTCTGTGTATTATGATTGACATCTCTTGGGACTGGTCGTAGACCATTTTTATGTGGGTTATGTTTTATTTTTAAATTTTATTTTATTTGAGGTAACTGTGACGTTGACGTAAATTACATTTTCAGAAATATAATGAAATATACGATGATATTTTCAGAATTAAATATATTTATTAATGCAAACCATTTTAACTTCAAATTATGATTAATAGTAACACTGTATAGAATTCTAAAGTATGTTCATATAGAATTGATTGGGCTTCCAAGTTGTTTGCATTTGGGTATGGTGTGGATATCTGTTTTAAAAGATTTTTGCATAATTGTTTAATCCAGTTTATTATGTAAACAGAACGTATGAAGGGTGTCCAGAAAGTAAAGAATGTTTGTGCGTAACACTCTGCTAAGGTAAATTACTGCCAATGATTTGAGGTCAATTTGTTCTTTGATATGTTATCATAGCACATTTAGAGTTTTTATAACAGCAGGCTTATTGTTACTGTTTTGTCAAGGGTAAAATGTGTAAAAAAATCCAGAGTGCAAAGTGTTGTTTTCTAAATGCAAAGGTCTGTCCTGAAGAAATTCGTAAACAAATCATGAAAGTGTTTGGCGATCACGTTACGAATGGAGCAAGTGTGAGAAAATGGTGTTAATGTTTAATTGAGAAAGATATCACATGACTGCATTCCACCATAGCCACTAAAGCTGTGCTTGAGAAATTTGGCTGGGGCATTTTTCACCACCCACTGTACAGTTCCAACTTGACCCCAGTGACTTACCTTTTCACAAGCTGAAAGTTTTTGGATGGATTTGGAACATTTTGGAATGGATGAGAGGTGAAAGTTGTCACTAACTGGCTGAAGGAACTGGTGGTGGAAGTCTATGACAAAGGAATCCAAAAACTAGTATTGCTCTATGACAAGTGCTTTAAATTAATAGTGACTATGTAGAAAAATAACTGGTCTTGTACTAATTAGTTAATAAAATTTTTTTCACCCTATCATTACTGTTTTTTTTTTTTTTTATAGCCAAGTATTCTTTACTTTTTGGATGCCCCTCATATTTACAGCTCAAGTTAATTTGAATATTGATTTATAAACTGTGGAGGGGACTAAACTTACTACAGTATAGGATCTCTAAGTATGTCTATATCATAGTGTTTTAACACTGAAATAGACAGTAATATAAATATAAATAAATAGTAATATAAAGTATTAAAAAAATATAAGAATAATATATACAATATGATTATTAATTTTAAGTTTCATTTAAGTAATTGACCTCTACATCATTTAAAATTATCTATTAATAGGAAAATGAAGTTAAATAATAACTGTTTAATGCTGTATTTAATTGTAAAAATTTCTTGATAGTTCTTAAAAATATTTAAATAGTACGGCTTACAAATTTTCTCTCTGTATTTTATTGTTAATTGAATATTTCTGTATATATTCATCTCAAGAATTTGATAGTAGTAGATGAAAAGTCATGTAGAAAGTACAGGTATACCTCGCCTTACGTCGGTAATTGGTTCCAGGAAAACGACGTAAGTCGAATTTACCTGTCTCCGAATCTACTTATCACTAGGAAAGCATTTTAAATAATATATGGTTAATAAAAATCTATTTTAAGCTTACAAACAAATAAATTTTAGTTTTTAATATAGTACAAAAAAAATAATCTAAATTTACGAATGCGTGTACTGTAAATACAGTACATACTTGTATATATTTTAATATGATTTTATGTGCTTTAAACGTTTATCTAGTGATATTACGACTTCAATATTTGTGGCGGACAGACGTAAAGTCGAATAAAATGACTTAAACTTGATTTTTATTTTTCCATATACTTTTTTAACAAGCGACGTATAATCGGGAACGACGTAACTCGAAACGACGTAAGTCGAGGTATGCCTGTATTTGCATAGCTGTTAATACCTGTATTGAATTTCAGTAATTTATGTAATATGTATATAATTAGACAGTAGTTAGATATTTGATTTGATTGCAAGTTTATGTAATATGTATAAATGAAATTTAACTTCTGTTCTTAATTACATAAATTATCATTTATTTTATAATAAATGTTATTAAATACTAGTAAACTACATTGTTACTAGTAGAAGTAAAAGCATATTTATTAAAAACCAATTGATTCATAATTACTTGTTTATTTGATTTCCATTTTTGTGATTTGAAATGATTGACTTTTTGCATATATAAGAATACTTTTGACTTTTGCTAATTTTAAATTATTTCCAAAGCCATGGAATAAACTTTAAAGTAGCACACTTAGATTCAAAACTTTTTCAACAGATTTTGCTATCTCTTCAGTCTAACAGTGATTGTTTGATTTGACAAAGTTCTTTAACTAAAATTGGCTTTTTTTTTCTTTTCAGGTCAAATTATGATTGCTATGTTTTTCAGACATTCTTTAATTAATAAGTTTGCCTTCAGTAAATGGCTTTGATTTTTTACTAATTAAATTTGCTATCACATAGCTTGTCTTGACTAACAAGTCAGGTTGAGAAGTTATTTTACAATAGTTATGTTGAGATATAAATTTTTTTAGATCTAATAATTTCTGTTTAGTCACATTTGTAATTCTTCAATTTTTTTTTAGATGGTTTAAAGTCATGCTGGAAAAAAATAATTTTGACAATTTAAAATTAAAATTTATTATTTAATAATAAAATATTCTAAATTTTGAGTTATTTTTTATTCTTTGGAATAAATTACAATAAGAGGATACTTTGGTGACACATCTATACTGAGAAAGGAGAAATTTAAAGGTAGTAAATTTCAAAATTAAGGAAATTAATGAAAAATTAAAAAAAATATATATCAAAACTCAAAAAAAAATTAGGCTTACTCTGAATTTTCTGATATTTGTTAAATGTAGGAACAAAAATACAAAAATGTAGTTAATATACAATTTGATTGCTTGGAGAGTATAGAATAGTTCTCAATTTTCACACTGAGGACTCTGTAGAGAGCACTATGAGTACAGGAATGTTGTGAATCATTTTCAACTTATTAATTTAAAATTGTTTATAAAAAGAAACATACTGAATATTAATTTTTAACACATAGCTAATGTCCATTGAAAAGAAATCAGTTTATCAATGGTAAAAGAATTTTCCAAATTGTTTAGTTTTCAAACTTGTGTTACAGCATACAAACTTCCTCTGTATAATAATAGTATAGCTTATACTAGCAATTATAATTATAATATTTTAATATTGTAGATATTTCTAAAAATACATGATAAGATTATTAAGCAAATAAATGAATTAGTTACACAAATTAGGCCCATATGATTAAAAAAATAGTACTAGACATAGCAATTGTTGTAATGAACATGTGAACTAAGTACACCTTATAAATTATTTCCATGAATGTCCTAATGACCTGTTGATGGTAGAGGCAGAGTTAAACAGGTGCAACAGTAGTTAACATATGTTTACAGCTCTGTGCTATGGCAAATGTGTCCAAATCATTCCACAAGAATTATGGTATGTGCAAGAAGACATTTGAAGATGCATTACAAGTTGTCTTAAACAGTGTGAATATCTATTATGTTAGATGAACTAATCATATTAGTTCTTTGCAAGAATTTAATAAAGCTATTTTTAATTATTTGTTGCTGGCATTATCGGGTTTTTGCAAATTGGAACAAGATTGATGTTAATGATTGTAAATCATTAACATCAATCCTGTTCCAATTAACATTATTAATATCAGTTCTGCTTTGACCATGAATCAAATGGTAATAATGCAAGGATGTACAGTACTTATCACTGTCATCTAACCATAATGGCTTACTGCAGGTGGATTAGGTTGCTTATTTATAAATTATATTATTCACAAATCTACTTATTTGTCAATAATAAATCAGTAAATTTTTGAATAAAAATTTATAGATTGAACATATAAACATTTAGATAAAAGATTCAAAACTAAATGGTTACAATTAATAAATACATGAACAAGTGGACAATCTCCTAGTATCTATCTATGTAAAAGTGAACAAAAAGGTATATCATTTTCAAAACAATTTATTATTGATGTATCTTTCCAAATTCTGATAGAATATGATTGCTATTCAATTGATATCCAACTCATTACAGGAAATTCTCGTTAGTTCGAACTAATTTAAGGGACGAAGTACAGTAGACTCTCGAAAACTCTGCACTCGATAACCCGGCACTCCAGATACCTCGGCCACATCCTGGCAGGGCAAAAAAATCCTTAGTTAATTAATTTTCATTATAGACAGCTTTATAAAAGTATAAAAGCTCTCATAAAGTATTTTTCTGAGGTCTGTCTTATCAGGTAAATTACTGTACACAGTGTATTCATTAATTTTCATTTTCATGTAGTAAAGGCTCTATGCCTTCATAAAGGACGTACTTTTCCTCTGTTTAAGGGTATTTAAGCAGTTTATTCTCTGTTGTATTCTCAAGTAAACAATACATATAAGTACAGTACAGTGTTTTCTGAGGAAACACTCATACTTATTTTTTTAACCCTGTTCCCGATAACCCAGCATTTTCACAAACTCAGCCACCCTTCAGTCCACATTAGGCCGAGTTTTCGAGGCTCTACTGTAATTGCGACTTCAAATTATCGAGTTTCAAATTATCCAAGATTTGCATATATCTACAATATGCCAAATGCCATGTAACTGATGTAATTTATTAAGCAAACAGAATATCAATATGTATACAAAATGCTATTTTTGTTAATTAATAATGATAATATAAATGTGAAGTTAAACAGCACATGTCCAATGATAACCTTGCAGATTGCCAGATAAGTTTTATAAAAAGTAAAGCAGAATTCCTCAAAATTTAGCCCAAATTATTTTTAAAGTAGCCAAAAAAGTAGTAAGTTGCCTAAATATAGCAGTCTAGAGCCAACAAATATCTCAATTTGCTACTCATAGCCCAATCTTGCAATCCTTTTCAATCACCAGCCATATTTTATAAAATAAGAGAAAAAAAGGGTAGTCCATGAGTAACACCCAAAAAGTGTTACTGTAAAAGCAAAGTCATATTGATCAGACTAGAGATATTCTTGGTCTATTATTCCTTATAGTATAGAGGCACTTTGTCTAAATGAACAAGTTAACATACACATTTCATAGTTCTGACAGGCTTTTCACTTCAGATTATGAAGCAGCTGTATTTTAAACTAACCAAACTCCTTAACATGAAAATTTCCATATCTCTAGCCTGGACAAAAGTACAGTTATAAACTAATGGGATTTTAAACTATCTAACTATCTGAGTTTGAATTAACAAGGATTTCCAGTAATGAGTTCGGTATGAATACGAAATTAAGAATTTTTTGACATTTTTTTTAAAGTTTAATACACACTATTCTTACTATTATATATTTTATAAAGGTATAATTAACTTATCATAGTTATCATATTCCAGGCTAATTCCTTAATTCTCAATATTAGTAAAAACTAGTTATTTAGATATACTGTAGTTTTTACCTATATATATATATATATATGAAAAATATGTCAGTAAACTTATATAAAAATGGACATGTTTGTGCCTATATTTCACTCTGCAGCCAAAACTACACATAGCACATGAATGGTGTTTGTGTGTGGTAGTAGCCCCAAGTCTCCCATCGTGCACTATGGTGGTTGCGTCTCGATATCTATAAGGGTGTGGGAGATATGGGGGGTTGAAAGTGGTTGACTTTGAAAATGTGTAACAATGGAAGTGTTGAGTAACAAAGGAAGTGTTAAGAGAAAGTGGCGTGCAAGATTTATAGGTGTAGATGCGGTTTTTTGCATTTTTGCAGAAAATCAAACATATTTTTAGACCCATGTAAAAATTCTTTAATTAGTCTGGAAACGGGGGACCTAATTCTTGCATTCTGTGAAAACGGGTAAGATTGGCTATAATGTAATCTTAATCTTAAATGTTTTCGAATAGTCAAAAATGTTTTGGAATAGTCAAGGACCGTTGTGTGTGAGTATTGGGGATGGCTTTTGGAGATGTGTGACACACACGCTTCAGTTGATTTTTCAGAAGTAAAAGGTATGAATAACAGAAAAAAGTGAAAAGTGAATAGTGAAAAGTAAAAATATAAAAAAACAATGCCAAATTTTTGATGAAATGCCAAAGAATTTTTGCGGTCTCAAATCATATCTCAAAGGCAAAAGATGGCATGGAGAAATGAGACCACAAAAGAAAGAGAAGTATATCTAACATTGCTATGAGAAAATTATCAATGAAACAGAAATAATCAGACAGAAGAGCAACTTGAAAATTATAGGGAAATACAGTAGAACCTCGAAAACTCGGCTCTCGATAACCCGGCACTCCGGATAACTCGGCCACACCCTGGCAGGGCAAAAAAATCCTTAGTTAATTAATTTTCATTATAGACAGTTTTATAAAAGTATAAAAGCTCTCGTAAAGTATTTTTCTGAGGTCTGTCTTATCAGGTAAATTACTGTACACAGTGTATACATTAATTTTCATTTTCATGTAGTAAAGGCTCTATGCCTTCATAAAGGACGTACTTTTCCTTTGTTTAAGGGTATTTGGGCAGTTTATTCTCTGTTATATTCTCAAGTAAACAATACATACAAGTACAGTACAGTATTTTCTGAGGAAACACTC
>NW_019384653.1:140276-143421 GCF_000671375.1 Centruroides sculpturatus | reverse complement strand
CTCGATAACCCGGCACTCCGGATAACTCGGCCACACCCTGGCAGGGCAAAAAAATCCTTAGTTAATTAATTTTCATTATAGACAGTTTTATAAAAGTATAAAAGCTCTCGTAAAGTATTTTTCTGAGGTCTGTCTTATCAGGTAAATTACTGTACACAGTGTATACATTAATTTTCATTTTCATGTAGTAAAGGCTCTATGTCTTCATAAAGGACGTACTTTTCCTGTGTTTAAGGGTATTTGGGCAGTTTATTCTCTGTTATATTCTCAAGTAAACAATACATACAAGTACAGTACAGTATTTTCTGAGGAAACACTCGTACTTATTTTTTTTTAACTCCATTCCCGATAACCCAGCATTTTCACAAACTCAGCCACCCTTCGGTCCACATTAGGCCGAGTTTTCGAGGTTCTACTGTACATTGAATCAGAGGAAGAGAAACAGTCTTTTATATAAAAAAGAAAAACTATATTATATATAAATGTACGAACAAATAAAAACCCAGTGAAGCGGGTACTTACAGCTAGTACATATATATAAATTGGGCATTTTCAGTAATCAGAATTGAGCAAATTTCATCATGATTTTCATTCTTAGAATGATTCTTCCACATTTAATAAGAAAATTATTTGTTTCAGTTGAAGATTAAAAAATTTTTTAAATTACAATATTAACAGTTAAGTATTAGTTTATTGGAAACTTTCATGCTGACAAAGCAGAGTATACAATATCCCATAAACAAGGTGATATCTGTCATGGCAAACATTTCTTTTATGTAGTTGGAGTGATGAGATCTCAATGAGAGATTGCACTTGGCCAGTACGTACTAACTGTCCCCATTTTAGGGAGGTATGGTGACATTAGGGTTGCCACCTGGCTGGCATTGGGCCAACTTGACTGGAAATTTCAAATCAAGGCCACAATTGGCAAAAATATTTAAGTATCAGCAAAACAGTTTAAAATATAAACAAAATTATATTTTAATTTAAAAAATATTATATAAAATTATTTTTAATATTTAGTATGCTTACTTATAATGGTAAAATGACTTTCTCATAATTGTGAAAGTTTTTGTTTTGATTCACAGATGATGCCATAGTACATTAAATTTTTGAATGCGATTTGTACAATTGAAGAATTTATTTTCAAGATGACGTATCTCCAGAAAATACAAATTTCCAAAAACTGCAAATTTTAAATAATTGTTTTAAATATTAAGGTAAAAACCTAATTATTGGTACAGAGCTTTATTTTTATATTCTGAATATAGGTTTAACAGTGAAAAAAATCCTGAGGCAAAGGAAATGATAGCTATAGTACTTCAAATCATGGACTTAAACCACTTGGAACAAAATTGAAGCATTTAAATGGATAATATAATAAAAATAACAAATACTTGGTCAAAAACTTTTAATATATAAAAACAAAAGAGAATATACAAAATAATATACAAAACAAAAGTGAAAATCACACGAACCTTGTTCATATAACTGAAGATGATAATAACTAGTGTTTAAAAAAATATACTAATTCCAAAAGAGAGAAAATAAAAACCTAATGATTACATAAAATTATTAANAAACAAAAGTGAAAATCACACGAACCTTGTTCATATAACTGAAGATGATAATAACTAGTGTTTAAAAAAATATACTAATTCCAAAAGAGAGAAAATAAAAACCTAATGATTACATAAAATTATTAATGAAAATCATATTGTAATTGTTCTGTCACAGTACCTATTTAGAATTAATCACTTTCTAAACAAGAAAACAATTTTGTAAAATGTCATTGCAGTATGCCTATCACTTATCTCCAGTTTATTTAAAAGTTTCTTCACATCATCTATCTTTTCCTGCTTAAGTTTATTCCCCAATGGTAACAAATCAACTGATACAGATGACCATTTTTTACCTCTTTTTAACATTGTATGTTTGCACATCCCTGATCTATCAGAATAGTGCTATTTGCAAACATATTTAGAGTTTGTGATTACTTTAATTTCAGATACTTTAAAATCCATGTTTGTCTTAATGTGTGAATGAATTGCAAGTTTCCAATTACCAAGTTGCCCGTGTTTACCAAGAGCATGTACAGTACAGTACTTGTCCTATACACTCAAGAATTTTATTGTAGTCTTTTCCACCCTTCTAAAGGCCCTATCTATGGGGTAAATAACTGTGATCCACACTGGATATGTAATCTCAAAAATTACACTATACATATCTGAAAATTTACTTAGCATTGCTAATAATAATTTTTGTAATTCTTGTTTTGTGCACTGCATCCATCACAAAACAAATTAATTTTCTTGATTTTTGGATTTTCCTCACAAAAATTTGTTAGATGGTGGATTGGAATCTGCACCCAAAATGGCTGAACTGATTCTTTGAGCTTCATTTTCACACGAAGTGTAAAAAAAAAGTGTAAAAAACTGTCAAAATCATTAACAGTTTGTTTTGAGTTAGGGCCATAATGTTGAACAATGCCCAAATAAAACTGCTATATTTGATGCACATAAAATGTTTCACTCAAAGCAGTATTGGGCAAAGGTTGGCTTTGCATCATATCAAAGACAAAACTTGCAGTACAGTAATACCTCGACTTACGCTACCCCGACTTATGCGAACCCGGAGTTACACGATTTTCAAATCTCGTCGATTCATCTTTTGTTTGAGCGCCACACAACCCTTGACTACTCACTCCCCCCACACTATTGTTCACCTTACATGTTCGGATGTGTCGCGCGGAATCCACGCATAGCTACAATTTATTTTGTGTTATTTATTTCTGTGTTTGTTATATCTATGGAGACTCGAGAGACTATGTCATCCAAACAAAGTAGGACTAATTCTTCTGCATCAAACAAGAAAAGAAAAACTTTATCTTTGGAATGTAAAGTTAACATTGGGTATGTTCGTAAAGTCGAACGAGTTAAATGAGAATGACGTCATTGTTATTTCTATTTCGTTAGACTTTTCGGACGATTCCTTACTAACACGTTTAACTCGTTTGACTACGAACGTACCCATTATTAAAGACTTCGATACAAAAATAAAAATTTGTGAATTGGCAAAGAAGTTTGATCTACCGGAATTGTCGGTCAGAACAATTATAAAAGGCAAAGAAAAAATTCTCGAAGCT
>NW_019384653.1:122095-134870 GCF_000671375.1 Centruroides sculpturatus | reverse complement strand
ATTTGTGGTAGATGTCTATGAACAGTTCCATGGGATGAATTTAAACGTTCCGCAATTTCATCAACTGTTAAAGATGGTTCTGCTTCAACTAGTGCAGAGAGAGCATCATCATTAAAGTCAACAGGTCTTCCAGTACGAGCCTTATCCTCCACACTAAAATCATTATTTCTAAATCTTTCAAACCACTTCTGTGCAATCCTTACACTAATTACAGTTTGATTATGAACAGTATTTAATTTTTTGGCTGCATTTGTAGCATTCTCACCACTTAAAAATAAAAAGTATAAAACATGTCTCTTATATTCATCTGTTACTTCCATTTTAACGAAACTAAACAACTGAAATGTTCCCAATTCTGAACAGTATTATATGAATGAGATCCAATTTAACACTTCAGTGTAAAAGGTATCACATTATACTGGCATTTTTAACAGCAAAACAAGATTTTTCTCAAGATCATAAAATAGGCAGAACTTATGGACTGACCTGATATATATGAAATGCACAAAAATTTAGTTAAGTTTACTATAATGTTTTGTATTTGCTTAGTCTAAGTACAGAAAATTTTTGAAAGATGCATTTATAAAATTTTAATTAAATTTTTAGGGAAAAAGCTTTACATGTTTCAGGAAATCAAATCGAACCTGCAATGGAATGGTAAGATATTTATTAGGAAAAATTTTTTGAGCAATCATTTAAACTGCTATTAATTTATTACTGTAAAAAATTATACAATAATATATTTTTATAGGTTGTTAGCTCATAGCGATGACCCAGAAATTGACGCACCTCTTGAAACAGAAGGACAGAATAAAGAGGAGACAGGTAATTTTGATGTCATATAGTTTTAATATTCCGCTACTCGTAGTTAATACTTATGCAAGTGTTCTAAGTTATATCATTTGGTTTTTGTCTATATCTAATATATTTTATTCATAAAATTTAAGTGAATGGATAGAGATAGTGTAAATAGTGTTTTTTCCATTGTAGAAAAGAGTTTTTATAGTAGAAAACATACTACAGTTAAGTTGCAAAAAATTTTCTAAAATTTATTCAACTATTTATGAAAAACCTATTTTTATTTATTTATTTCAGAAACACTTGCTTGTTATTATTTATATAACTTAAGCATACAGATTCTCATTATCCAGGATAAATGTGTTTACACAGTAAATTTCTAGTATCTGTTTTAATTTTTTTCTTTTTCTTTTTGTTTTTCAGTTAGTGGTTTCCTCTCTATGAAATAAATCTTTTTTATAATTTAAAACTCAGAATACATATATATTCTGAGTTTTAAATTATAAAAAAAGATTTATTTCATAAGTTACTTAACTTATGAAATAAATTTTGAAATAATTAAATAATTGCAACACAAAAACTTTACGAAATGAAAACAAAAAAACTAGAAGGTTGAAAAGTGTCTGAATAAAAATACAAATTCAAAATGTACAGAAGTAATACAAATTTAAATCTGGAATACTTACTTTAATGCACTAAATATAAATGTAAGTAAAAAAAAAATTATGTAAAAAATTTTGTTAATACTTATGTGACAATTATCATTTACTGTTATAAATAACTGCTTGAAATGAAAGTGCATTTACCTGAAAATTGATGAATTTTTGGCAAGTTATTTTATAAAGATTATATAGACTTCTGGACAAAATTCATTTAAACAAAAAATATTGAGAAAATCAGGTTTATATTATAGAATACAGTATGTAATGTAGTTTATATAGAATATTTCAGGATATAGGTGTAATATGATATTTAGGATTCGAGTTTTTTCTTTAAATTAAAATGCTATAAAAGTTCATTTATATTTTCCTAATAAATTAAATTTTAATATATTAATTTGCTAAAAGTAGAAGTTTTCAATTAAATGAAGTTATTATTAATTTATCACACCTAATATTAACAATAAGTAATATTGTATAAAATTACAATGATAAAAACAGTTCTTCACTAACATTTTCGAACCATAAACAGTTCTTCTTCAGCTGAAGGTGAATTTCCAATAGAATGCAATTAAATAAGAACACGATTTGAAATCAAATATGTGTTTCTTGATGACATCCCACTGAGCATGTGCACTCTAGCTGGTAGCAATTGATGAGATTTACAGGTCTTTGTCCATTAGCACATGTAAATAACTTCACTCCAGTGTTGGTTAGTGTTGATTTGCATTCTATAAAAAAATTATTTTCACTAATAAAGAATTTTTTAAACTGTTTAAACTGTTTTTGATAGTTGCATTTATTAGAGACTATCTATTATTAGTAGTAGTAATTAGAAAGTGGGAATTTTTAACTGTTTCTGCCAAATATTTGTATTGCAGTACAGTATTTATTATTTTATCATTATCATAAATTAAATTTGCCTATTTTTTTATTTTGTTGTTTATTTTAATTTTTTGATATCATGTTTTATAAAGTTAGTCAAATTAATTATATAGTAGTGCTTCTTAGTGGCTTAGAAAGTGCATAGTAGGAATGTTAATTATTTTAAACTAAAATTTCTATTTGTGAATATTATTTCAACTTGGATTTTATCATGATTGGTGACAATTTTTCTTGCTTACTTAATAGGCTGATATTCTCAATTTATTTAGTTTATATTTTTGTTTAATATAGGCACCTTATTTTATTTTAAATAAACTTTACTTTTATAGCTGTATTATGCTTGTTGAAACTTCTAATGAATTGAAACAGTCAGTCAGATGGCTGAGTGGTTAAGCTGTCAGATTACTTGTGAGGGACCTGGGAATGAATTAGAATGAGTCAAGAAACACCAGCAATTTTTTAGAGGGTGGTCCATCCCAGATATGTTGGGTTTGGCCCCCATCCTTCCCCACCTAGCCACCCTAGTTTGGGTTTGGCTGAACTCATGATAAAAAAAAACCCTCTTTCCTTGATAAAAAGGTCTTCTTAGTGCATGTAGGACAGAAAGAGTAAAAAAAAGAACAGAAATAGCTGTGTTTGTTTTGTAAGTATAGTAAAATATGAGGGTCATTCAAATTAAACATGACCAATGACTTTATTTAGTAGGTACAGTACATTACATCAAAACTAATCCCCCCTGATGAGTAAAGCACTTGTCCCAATGTGACACAAGATGTTTGATTCCTTGTTCATAGAATTTGGTGGGTTGATGTCTGCACCATTCCCGAACTGCGTCTTACATTTCAGCATTCAATTGAAACTTATGCCCTTTCAGATTCTTCTTAAGCTCCCTGAAAATGTGGAAATTGCACGGAGACAAGTCAGGACTGTATGTAGGATGCTGGAGTGTTTTCCACTTGAATTTCACAAGGGATTCCTGCACGATGTGTGCGGTGTGAGGGCAGGCATTGTCATGAAGAAGGAAGACACCTTGTGAAAGCAGACCTGGCCACTTGGACTTGATGAAAGCTTGCAGAGATTTTAAAGTTTCTATGTACTAAGCAGCATTTATGGTGGTTCCACAGGCAGTAACCTTCATCAGCAATGGGCCTTTGCTGTCAAAGAAGAATGTCAACATCACGTTTTTTGTTGTTTGCATTCCCTTTGATTTCTTAGGCAGTGGAGACAACATGTACTTTCATTGGTGCTCTGTCTTTTGCTTTCCAGCTGGAAATGAAAGCACCATGTTTCATTTCCTGTAACAATTCTCTCTATGAAATGATTATCTTCATTGCAGTACCACAGCAAATGTTCCAATGACAGATCCGTGCAAAGGTCTTTTTGCACAGATGTTAAGTTGTGCGGCACCCACTGGGCACAGATTTTTCTGTACTACAGATGCTCACAAATAATGGTATTTACCACTACCGATGCGTATTCCAACCTCGGTCACCAGTGCTTTCACAGTGATCTGTCTATTGTCCAAAATGAGTCTGTCCACTTCCACTTTTGTAACCTTGTTGATCACATGATGTGCTTGCCCTGGCCTGGCATCATCAAGTAGTGATGACTGACCATCTCAGAAGCGCTCACTCCAGTCTTTCATCGTTGTCAAACCCATACAGTTTCCATACACATTGCTCATGCGTGCAATGCATGCCATGGGGTTTGACACCTTCTGCAGTTAAAAAACACACTACTGCTCGCTGCTCAGTTGTTGATACATCCATACTTGAAGTTGGACAGAGTATCTGCTTGATGTGCTAAACAAAAGCAGCTTGTTTGTAGGTTCACATGATACTGTAAAGTGAGCCTATAGTGTTTCCACCTACATTTCAAATGGAAAATGATTCGCTACACATATTTCATGCTTTCTGTAGACTTTGGCTGGCGTGGCCATCATAAAATATATAACCAATATGTACTGGAAGTAGAATAAGTTGAAAAATAAACTACACCGATATACAATTGAAAACGTTTTTATTTTATTAAATTTTGCTGGATTTATATCAGTGTAGTTTATTTTTCAACATATTTCATGCTTTGGTATATCCATTGGTCGTGATTTATTTGAATGACCCTCATAGATATGTGACTTTTCAATAACACTTTATATATTCCATCATATATGACAGTCAATCAACTACAATATTAATAAATTATTTGTAATTACATTTTGATACAAATGTAATCTGATGAAGGCAAACTGCCATAAACACTCAAAAAGCATTCTTTTTTTTTTTTTTGATGAAAACAATGCTTACAATTATAATCAGGAAAGTATGGTAATATTAAAAATATATTTTAATATTTATAATATATTACATTATACAAATAATATATTTTATTTTAAAGTATATATGTATAGAAACAGTAAAATTACAAAATATTAGACAAGCGTTATGTACAAAATGTAATGATAATACTTAAAAATGATGTTGATTATGCACATATTTTACATTACTGACAATATTTAATATTTTATATATTTATGTATTTTTATTCTAAGATTTTAAGAATAAGAAGTTATTTTTGATTTTGCATTGTAATACACCTAAACCTTGATTTACATGTTACTTCATTAGGTCAATTTCAATTTAACATAATAAAAAAAAATGTGAAACGTGATAATGTTTCAATTTAATATTAATGTTTAATAAAATTAATGTTTAAGCTTGTGCTACTTTCATCTTACACATTTGAGATAGGATATCCTGTTTTATACTATTCTTCAACTTCATATGTATTAAATCCATGCCAAAAAATNTTCGACTTTTGTGGTTACCACTCGGTCCCACCTATCGTGTAAGTTTGGGGTATTACTGTATTATCAGGTAGTGATTCATTCATCAAATAGTAAAACTTTTTAGCTGTTTATGTATGAATCAATGTAAATTTTGACTTTTTATTTAGGATTCGAGCAAACTGCATTATATCGAATCAGCGTTAATCTAGGAAGCACTAAACAAGATCTTACTGTAATGATAACTTCTAATATTATTTGTATTAACAAAAAATGGGGTCCCATTGGACTTCAATAAATCCTAGGCCTTGAGAAACCTAGATCTGCCCCTGGCTAAGTATACTGCTGTTTTGAGTTTTACAAATTGATTTTTCAAGATGAGTCAATCTAGACCAGTATTCCGCAACCTTTTTCTACTCATGACACACCTATGACTCAACATGGCACACCAAAATGTTATTTCCCTTAAAAACGTACATATTATACTATTAATATCAATAGAATTACGTAATGCCACTAACCTATTATTATTATTAAACAGGCATCAATTTGTGCATTTATTAAAATTTTTGAACTTTAATTCACTGTAGAGTGTATAGTGTAGAAAAATACACTTTTCTACTACTATTAAAATAAATAATTCTACTCATACCTTTTCAATGTGATATTTGTGCCTGCTTAGCTGCACACAGACGGCTAATCCGTGGTGGAATCATTGACAATGCTAGTCTCATTTCTTCATCGACGGATCTGAGTCTCTCCCTCTTTGATGTTTTAATTTCAGTCAACGTTGAGAAGCCCAGTTTACACAAATACATAGTTGAAAAATGGCAATAACATTAACTGCCATCTCAAAGATAGCCAGGTATTCACTTCTTATTGCCAACCAAAATGTATCCAAAGGCACTTTGAGGAGTTGTAATTTCAATGTTCTGTCTGCTTTTAATTCTGTGAGTTCCTCTTGTAAATGAATAGGTAGAGATTCTGAAATTGCAACGAATGGATTACGAATCCAGTCGATATCTTCAGCACTGTCTCCAAAATACTTCTTGAACCTCTGCTTCAGGATTTGTAAATGTTCTTTAATTAGATCCATCATCACTTTATTACCGGAAGCAAGTGACCATACAGTTGAGAACATTTAAAACAAACCATTTTCAATTCTCTGTATCCACAAATTTAGCTTATTCACAAATTCTTGAATCTTATTCATACTAGTAAGAATATTTTTGTTCCTACCTTGCATTTTTCTGTTCAGCTCATTCAAGTGTACGAAAATATCAGAAAGATAGGCCAACTTGCATACCCATTCATCATCTGCAAATAAATCTGTGTACGCATGCCCCTTGACAGTCAAAAATGCACTTACCTCGTCTTTAAGTTCCAATATTCACATTAACCCTTTTCCTCTTGATAACCACCATACTTCTGTATGTAGCAGGAGTGTGGTGTATTCTGATTTCATTTCCTGACACAAAACGGAAAATAGCTGTGAATTTAGGGGTTGCGATTTGACAAGGTTTACGACTTTTACTACTTCGTCCAGCACAATTTTCAGAGAAGATGGCAAAGATTTAGCAACAACGGCTTTGCGGCGAATAAGACAATGATTGCATCTTATGTTAAGATTAATCTCAAGTACTTGAGCTACAAATCCTTTCACTCAGCCTGTCATAGCTGCAGCTTCGTCTGTGCAAACACTAACACAGTCCTTCCATTTTAATTCATTTTGGAGTGCACATTTGTTAGTTACACGAAATATTTCTTCACTGGTGGCTCACTCGGGAAGTTGTTTGATAAAAAAGAAATTAGTTGCAATTACATTACCATTGATGTACTGAATATAAGCAAGAAGTTGTTCGTGGCTGCTAATATCTGTGGACTTGTCAATCTGAAGTGAGAACTTTCGACTACTGTTGATTTTCTCCTTCATAATGTCTTCAATGTCACTGGACATCTCAATAACTTGGCGACTGATTGTGTCAGCAGAAAGAGGAATTTTTGATATTTCACTAGCAACTTCTGAACCCAGGACTATTTTCACCATCTCTTTACAAGCAGACATTAATAACGTTTCAGCTATTGTGTGTGGTTTTTTGGCCTTTACGATAAGTTCAGCTACCTTATAGCTAGCTTCCTGTACTTTGTCTGAAACACATACTGTTGTAGTCATGAATGCTGCTTGTTTTTGGTTTTGTTCCAACAACCAACAAAAATAATTGACATCTTTGTTTGACAGAGAAGAATGTTTTGTAGACAAATGTTGTTTCAATTTACTGGGAACCATAGCAGCATTAGTAAGTTTTTCACCGCAAACAATACACTTGAGGATAGGCCATGTTTTATCACCACACCAAAAACACCATACGATAAATTACCACTATACTGCTAGTGTACTAAGTTTTGTTTCTTTTTTTCGGATTCAATGCTACCACTACTTCTGCTCGTTGACGGAACACTCTGTATAAGGAATTTGTCCATCTTAGAAAAATTATAGTCTAATAATAATAGAAAAAAATAACACTGACTAGCAATCACAATTTTCGGACTACTTCAGAGCACAGCTGAGATAGAACTGAAATATTTGCAAGACGCGGGACCTATATTCTTTAGTGGGAAATCCTAATAATGGGTTGGTGAATCAGTATAGAAATGTAATAAAGTTGAGGAAGCACTAACAAACAGGGACAAGTACCAAAATAAAGTAATAAAGGATAGGGCTAATCCCAACACTTTTGAAAAAGCACGTACACAGAACAATTGGCAAGGGTAACAAGACACCTGTGAGCAAATTTATTTTATATTTAATTTCTTAGAATACATAAAAATGTGTGGCTTGTAATAAAGAATAAACAAACATCATATTTCACCAGTGCTGCATCAGAGAATGAAGTACAAGCATAAGAAACACAGCAATTATGATAAAAATATATAAATAAAACTTGACAATTACTGGAATGTGTAAAAGTTCATGTCACACCTTTCACCTTGTGATGGCACACCGGTTGTGGAACATTGATCTAGACATTCGTGGCTCAAGTGAGTGAGTTCAAAAATTGTTAACTCATGATGATGATACAGGTATACCTTGGGTTACATCATTTCAAGTTAAGCTGTTCTTGATTATACATTGTTTGTCAAAAAAAGTATATATATGTGGAAAAATAAAAATCAAGTTTAAGTCATTTTATTCAACTTTACGTCTGTCCACTACAAATATTAAAGTCGTAATATCACTAGAAAAGTGTTAAAAGTACACAGAATCATATTAAAATACGTATATTTACAGTAAATGTTAATATAATCATCATAAATCATAGAGAACAAAATATGAAAACATCTGTGACTCTGTGTTTAATTGTGTTGTTATTTAGCAGTCTTTAAGAGCTCAATATTGGCATTTTCCACAATAGTTCTATTATCTACCATTTGGCGTCGTCGTCAGTGCCACTTGATATTGGTAAATTTAACATAAATTAGTTTGTTTTCTACTATCGCAAAATAATTTTAATAACTGTATTTGTTATTAAACCTTAAAAATCATCATATTTTATAATGTCTTAGAGCAGCGGTCAGCAACCTGTGCCATATAGTGACATATGAAAGAATTTTGAGTGGCATGCCAATTGTGCATAAAATTAAAAACTTCAAACTATGAACCAAATATTGATGTGCTAGCTTCTAAAGTTGAACCACAAGGGAGTCACTAATGTTTAAATATTGTAATTTTTTATAATATTTTTATATAGTGTATATTTTATAGTTAAATAAAAATGTGCAATAAATTTTATAATTTTATTTTAGTGGCTTGTGTAGTGTCCAGTATTTTCAATTACATGTTTTGTGGCACACCAATGCATTTGGGTTGCCGCTGTACTAGACTACTATATACTGAATTTAGAATCTGCTAAGTTGCCTGTGGCTAGTTAATATACAGTATAAAATCTTTCTTATATGTTAGCAAATTTTATTTGCATATTTGATCATCAATTGTAAATCATTTAATAAAGAAATTATGATTTTGAATCTATAGTAAGAAAAACTACCAAAGATATCTGCTTAGCCAGAAGTTAAAGTAAAAAGCTTTAAACTCCAAAATGACAAAAGATTCTGATTTTCATTACTGTAACAAAATCATCATTTGAAATTGCTAAGATTTTGCAATCTTAGCATTTTTTAAGCAATGATTACAAAGATGTTTGTTAACAATCAACTTTGTAATACATACATCTTTCCACTGTTAGAGAAAAATATTTTTTCAAATTTTGTCAGAACTAAAACTTATTAGTTCTAACAAGAAGGAAAACATAGGTAATTATATTCACATAGCCCTTCTAAGAATATTTATTACAAAGAAGAGATATGTGTAACTGAAGATAAGTGCCATAGATACTCAAAATGCATGTCATTGAAAAAAATTACATAAAGTTGTTGCATCAAGTCAAGTGTTGGTTCTGTCTTCTCTTAGAACAAACGAAGTATTAATAAAACAAATGAGATAACCATGCAAATTTCAAAATACAGTAAATAAATAGTAGTAAAATCTGTCTAAAACAGATTGTTTGGATTTAATATACAGGGTGATTAGAATTAAAGTTCCACTTTGAAATGGCTATAAAATGAAAACTACTGAACAGAATGTTACCGAACTTGGTAATAGTGTACAGGACATCATGGGATGTTATTTCCCACAAAAAAAAAATAGTTCAAAAACTCACCACCAATGGGAAATGGAGCTGTCTGCAATATTGTTAAACGAAATAAGACATGAAGACATTGTTGAAAATGTTTTTAATCGGTTTTAAAACACGTTACAGAGCATGTTCAATGTGATGTCCATCATTTTTTATAAGCAAATTACATCGCATTACTGTGTTCTCAACAGTAGCTCTTAGCATATCACTTTCTTCCTGTTGTAAGCCATTGTGATTTTGCATAACCCCCACAAATAGTTTCATTTTAAAACCAATTAAAACATTTTCAACGATGTCTTCGGGTCTTATTTCATTTAACAATATTGCAGACAGCACCATTTTCCATTGGTGGTGAGTTTTTGAACTATTTTTTTTTTTTGTGGGAAATAAAATCCCATGATGTCCTGTACACTTTTACCAAGTTTGATAACATTCTATCCAGTAGTTTTCATTTTATGGCCATTTCAAAGTGGAATTTTAATTATAATCACCCTGTAGTTATTGGGCTTACAGGCGTTTATATTTGTATAAAACAGATCTAGAAAACAGGAACCTACTTAAATGAAAAATAAATATTGGAAGGGAGCAATTTGTTATGTAAAATAATAATATAAGCCAGACACTTGTCTAATGTAGAAATAAACGTTTCTGGGAACCAATCGCCTAACATTATCTGAGTAAAGTAGAATCTTTCAGAGTAGTAACAAATAAATTCTAAATCAGAATGCTATAAGTTGTGGGCTTAGATCATGATTGACTTCTCAGTAATGAGAATTTAAACTATTTGTTTTCTTTCTTAAGATTGTACTTTGTCTGGAAGATAACTTACACTACAATGTTGTTGTTCACAACTCTAGTAAAGTTAACTTATTTCCCAGCAGTAATAAATATTTTTAAAATATATGCTAATTTTAGGGAAGTATATTATATATGTTAAAAATCTAAAGAAATAATTACTGAAAAATAATAATAATAAAGTCAATTTGATGCATTCATATTTTTCATAAACGAAAGTTATCAAGCAATTACAGTAAAATATTTTAAGACAAAATGCTTCCATTTTTCCATATTAGGCAGATAAAACACACCTATGTCACTGAGCAAAATTCTTCATACTAGCCAAAATTCAGTATGTATTACTGACACAAGAAAGAACAAAAACATATTTCTAAGAATAATTATTATTACAGACAATATAAGAATTTTTAAATAAACACTAAAATATAAATTTTTAACTTAACTTATTTATTCATTGTATCCAGTTTTGGTTACTTTACTGTCTAATTTGAAATATATAGGTTAATGAATTAGGTGATTAGCAAATAGGACTTCGTTGGGAATAGAGAATTAAAATACATTTCATTGATAATTGTTTTTGATAATGGATTTCACATAGCTTTTATTCCTTTTTGTGCACTATATACACATTTCAATGTTTACATGTCTTTGAAACCTGAAAACATTTATGCTGGAAGAGAAAATAAATTAGAAATGCTATGTATTGGAAGAGAAGCAGTGCAAATGCAACATTGTTTTCAACTTTTCTCTTTTTCTACATTAATAAAAACAATTCTTTATAGAATGGAAATGTACTAAATGAAAAATACTGTACAGTAACATTCAATTTTAAACATGTTATTCTATATGAAATTGAATTTCAGAACATAAAAATAGCTAATTGGTATCACCATGTGATCAATCAATAACAGAATTGGTATAAATATCAAAAATATCAATATAATCAGTGATAAATTTGCTTTATGAAAAGAGGATCAGACAAATTAAGATAATTCAATTTATTTTGAAAGACTTGGTTAGTCCACAAACATTGCAGAGTAACTACAAACATTGATAATGAAGAAAAAAGTAGAGAATAACAAAAGTAGGCAGCAGCAGGAGGAACTAGGTCCATAATACAGGCAATTAAATATTAATTAACACAATGACTGCCACATCACCCATATATGGGTGATGCGGCCTTCTCATCCTAGGTTTTGTCACCCAAATTTGGATGATGGCTTTGCCATCCATATGTGAGTGATGCTACATGTTATTTCCTATTACATTTAAAATCTATGGCCTAATCTGAACCATTTTTTAAATGTTAAATGAATAAATTTTTTCATTTAAATTGTTAAAAATTTTTTCTGTACTTAATTTTATCATTTTATCTATAATATAGACTGTATAAACACATTTATTTTGCTTTATACATATGATTGGTTCATTGAAAAAAATGAAAATATTTATCGGATACTTTTATACAATTGAAATAAAACTACATTTCCAAGTACTAAAAAAATATTTTGATATATATATATGTTACAGTCAAAACCCGTTTTAACTAGTTGAAACTAGTTTATACTGAATGTCTTTGTTAAAACCCGTTTTGTCTAGTTGAAACTAGTTTATACTAGTTTATACTGAATGTCTTTGTTAAAACTCGTTTTGTCTAGTTAAAACTAGTTTTAACTCAAATTCATTTTTGACTACAGTAAATTCTAGTTTTAACTAGACAAAACCAGTTTTGTCTAGTTAATTTACTGCTGTACATGTTTTGACTTTAGATAAAACTAGTTTTAACTTTTAACATTAGTTAAAACTAATTTTAGCTACATAAATATGTTTGGGGGCAGTAAAATTATGTATAGTGATTCGGTGAAAGATGCCTAACATTTTGCTTATGAAGAAAATTACAGCGCTAATTTGAGTTTAGGAGCCCTCTAATGAAAATATCATATTCTGGAGTATGTCTTTCAAATAAAAGTTTGGAGTTTATTTTAAAAAATTCTATACTGTGTTTGCAATGACGACTTTTTCACTGTCTGGCATTTTAAGCATCTCACCCAAAGTATCTGGATGAGATGCCAAATGCCATTAGGGTAAGATAACAAATATAATTGCTTAAAATTAATTTTTGAATTTCTTAACCAAATTTAATTTATTGCATATGTAGT
>NW_019384653.1:91429-120291 GCF_000671375.1 Centruroides sculpturatus | reverse complement strand
ATGATAATACTTAAAAATGATGTTGATTATGCACATATTTTACATTACTGACAATATTTAATATTTTATATATTTATGTATTTTTATTCTAAGATTTTAAGAATAAGAAGTTATTTTTGATTTTGCATTGTAATACACCTAAACCTTGATTTACATGTTACTTCATTAGGTCAATTTCAATTTAACATAATAAAAAAAAATGTGAAACGTGATAATGTTTCAATTTAATATTAATGTTTAATAAAATTAATGTTTAAGCTTGTGCTACTTTCATCTTACACATTTGAGATAGGATATCCTGTTTTATACTATTCTTCAACTTCGTATGTATTAAATCCATGCCAAAAAATTTGTAAAGAATTAAATAGAAATAGAAAAACAAGGTTTAAAAATCTTACGTAACTTCTATTACTAACTTACTAAAAAAAGAAGAGGAAAATTGTTCATGGTCAAGTTCAGGATATAACCACACATTTTTTCCAGTTTCATTAAACATTTGAAATGTTTACAGCCATTTTATACTCACCTTCCCAGACATTAACATAAAAATGAATAAAAATTTTATATGGTATTAAACTTAATTTTTGCTGGAACTATAGAAAAGGTGTGAGTGTACTTAACTTCCTGTTCCAGTTGCACATATATAATTTTTCATATCATGAACAAGTGAAGAAGACAGAATTAAATTTTATTTTCATTAATTTTATTGTATATTATATGTTAATAAAACTTTAAAGGCAGTTTCATATTAAAAAATTGATATATAATAAATAAAAAATAAATTGTTCATTATTATAGGCTATTAAAAAATGGAGGAATAAGTCTCCTCTATTGGAAACTTTACTCTATTTTTCATATAAATTTTAGTCTTGATTTATGCAGATCCAATCTACCATGTACATCAAGAATTAGGTATGCTGTATCTGACAAAACAGTTGCAATTGCTTGTCATTTGAATTCCAACATAGTATATTAGAGGAAATACTGTGCCAGCTGGCAACATGATTTGAACATGCATGTTCAAAAATAGACTCTTAAGGTGTTCAGTGATGCTTCTTTCAAAACTTAGAAATGCCTAAAGCTTATGAAGCTGATCTCAGTATAATAGGTTAGTAACTATTTGGAGATTGTCCTTGTTAATCTTGTTGCTTCAGTCTATGTTAAGTATAAATTAGGTATGAATGTTTATGTAAAGTCTGTGTATTAGCATCACTGGTGAGATTTGTCTCAGTTTACTGTTGTCATCTGATAATTTTGTAGCTGATTAGTTCAGGGACAATGGAAATTTTTGAGCAGTAAAACCTAATGTATAGTTATAAGTGAAAAAATGAGCAATGGCCAATACAACTTTGCTTATTTTAGGTTGAAAGAAGTGGCAAAAAGATTAATGATTGGCCATTTTGTTATAAGGACAATAACATACAGCAATTATCTAAGCAGATGTGGAGATATTTGAAGCTGCTGTGGGAACAAGATATTGAGATTGGTCATCATTACCACAATTGTCATGAATAATTCCAAGTTTCGATAGAATTTAAATGCATATCAGTCTACACTGCTTTTATTTCATTTGTCAGGTGTGGACAAGAGATACTAATACCAAGGAGGACTGGATGATAGTTGAAGAATTTCTGAATTCCATGACTCCTTGACAGATAGCTCAAGCATCAAAGGACTTGACCTAACTGTCTCCACATGGATTGTGCAGTGACATCCTCATTGAGGTAGTCTTATTTTATGAACTGCTGCACAGAAAGACCAATTGATGATAAGTTAATCATCTCACTTTCTCAAGTATGTTATTCTCAGTCATACGTGTTGAAATGAGGTCTTGATTTGTAATAATTATTCTAGATGACTATGTAAGTTGGATAGTTGAAGAGCGATGCAAGGTGGTCTTCTTGAATGAATGATCAGAGGAAAAGTTAAGATTTGGCATTTGACTGAGCAGTGTTCCAAAATCAAACTGTGAGGCAAAGCAGCTGATTTTCCTTGTGTTTTATTGTAGGTGCCTAAATTCTCAAAGTTGCCAAGTGCACTTCACATTGATTTATATTGCCAACACAATGCAACAATGGATAGACAGGAAGCTGTTCCTTTTGGTGGTCAGCTGGTCCTCTAAAGGCTACAGCCTTAATTTAACCCTATAGAACCCATTGGAAATTGTGACGATCCAGATATAGGGTTACCATAGCCTTGTATCTGGATCTTCACAATATGGTGCAGTGATTTCTTCCATAAGAAGGAATCACTGCATCAGGCAGTTCACAGTTACAAATGGTGCTGCATCCAAGAAGACCATCTTATGCCTAATCATTTGACCAAAGTCTGCTTAAGAGAGAAAGGATGGAAGAAATGTTAATGCTATCTGTAGCCAAATTGTTCTTTACACTGCATCTTCACCGTTTAGTCAATGCCACAGCTAACTTCAGTATCACTGTCACTTGTTTGTATTGCAGACCCTGTTCAATAATCTGTTTTGTGACAGCTTCCAAATAAATTATCTGTGATGATAATCCATAAATTTGTTAATATGCTCATTTGTATAAAATTTCTTTAAAAGAACTAACACATGTTTTATTAATCTTATTTTCCTGTATAAGTTTATTATCTCTAGCAATGCTTTGCACTCAAGGCATACATTCCATGAATGAAGCTGCTTTAAAATTGTTTCACATATTACATGGATTACAGTAAAAAAACAAAAGTTTCATGCAACTCATATAAAGTCTCTTCTGCAGCTGTGTGGTTTAACAACTTCTGTATTTGTAAAGAAAGCTTATTTTTCACACTTGTTGCATAAATAACAGCAACATTTGTATTCAATTCAATTAAAAGATTTTAATTGAAACAAAGTGTGTACAATGATGAGGATTAATATTTCTACATTTTGTAAGAATCCTCACCAAACACAGCAGAGATGACCTTTGAATATGCATGTTTGAATCATGTTGCCAGCTGCGTGTGGTACTTTTCCTAACATACTATGTTGAAATTAAAATAACAGGTGACCACAACTTTTTGTTAGGTATAGTAAATTAAATTATTTTTTAGAAATTATAGATAAATCTTTTGATTAACAAATGTTTTATCCTTTATTTAATTTAGCAGCTGATGATAAATCAGGTGAAAAAAATTCTGATGTTAAAGAAGAAACTTCTGAACAGCCGAAATCTGTCCAATGTGATGAGTAGGCTAAAGAAGTGTTTGTATATCTGTAAAGTATTATATAAAAAATTTTAAATAAAAATATTTTACAAATTTATTAAATTAGGTGTGGGAAAAGATTTCGATCTGATGCAGAAATAGAATTTCATGCAGTTAAAAGTGGACATAAAAGTTTTTCAGAGTCCACAGAAGAAATTAAACCTTTAACAGAACAAGAAAAACAAGAACAACTGAAAAAGTAATTATTTTCTTTAATTTTTACACAATTTAATTTTATTTTGTGATTTATTTTTGAATATATCTTTTAAAATTATTTTATATTATATATTTTAAAAACAAGTAAATATTATGCAGTATTTTCATATATAATATTGTGATTTATGTAGTTTAATTTAGGAAAGTATTTTTTAAAATGTTTTAAAATTTTCTTTACTAATAAATACAGCTCCTTGCCAAAACTTAGAATATTCCATTCAAGTATGTGTTGAGCAATGAAATAGATTGTAAGTTAAAGTTTTGTATTTATATTATGACCTTATGTAATGAAAAATATGAATTTCAGGTATAATAAGAAACAAGAATAAGAAATAAGAATAAATTTACAAGATAAACAATAACTGTTATTTTATTAGATACATGTTGACTCTGACAAAAAAAATTAGAATATTTACTTTCCTGTGACAAATTAGAATATTGAAATACAATGTGAATCATAATAAACAAGAGACATATTCATTACTCTATAAATTGAATTATTCCACATCATGTAAAAAATATTGTAAGTTTATACAAATACAACAATCAAGAAAGGAGATAACAAGCAATAAGTAATTGCTCCATCTATTTTCAAATCATTGAAAGAAAAATTGATTTATCTATTGAAAAGAAGAAAGTTATTCTTGCACTTCATAAAGAAGGCAAAAACCAAAATAAAATATCTAAAATGGTTGTAGACAATCAGCCTTATTGAAAAGATTGTAGAATCATCAACTGCAGTGTATCTTAGCCACTTATAAAGAATGAAACAGCAGCAGGAAACAAGGCACAATAGAGAGAGAAAACTGACTTTTAAAGTCATTTGTGAAGAAAAACCAATTAAGATTGTATGCTTATGCTTAAAGAACTCCATGTTAAGTGTAAACATGTGATATTTGCATATTTCAATAGCCACATGTCTAATAGTGACATTTGCATGAATTTCAGTATAACTTGTGTGTTCCCAAAATAAAGTTCTCTTTTCTCAAATACAGTGAAAATGTCAAGTGAATTGGCATGTGGAAAGAAAAGACTTGGGTGTAAGAGTGGAATAATATGCTATTTCCCAACAAATCATGATTTTGTTTGTCATTTGGAGATCAGGTGTTACCTGTTTGCAGAACATCTGCAAAATTCATACCATTTTGATACAATTAAGAGGTCTGTGAAATTTCCAAGTTGAATAATGGTGCATTTGTAAGATGTTGGAGAAGTCACATTTATCAACACTAAGATCAATGGGGATGTGTACAGAAATTTTTGAGTATTTTATGTTGCCATCTGAAGTTATTCCTGTGACAAAATTAGATAGTGATTTCATGTTCCTGCATGATCTAGCAGTTCTGCACACTGCAAAAGTAACAACTGAATGATTGCAGAAAAATAAGATAAAGGTTCTGGAGTGGCTGGCCAACTCTGCTGATTTGAAGCCTATTGAAAATTTGTGGAATTATGTAAAGGAAAAATTAGATGAAAAATCATTAAATCTTGTTGATCTAAAACAAAAAAAACATTTGATCCCAAATAAGTCCATATCAGTGTGCCAAACTCTTGGGCTCACTCACTTTTCCATAGACTTACGTAGTTATAAAAGCCAAAGGAGGCAAAACTAAATAATAAAACTATAATAAAAGTGGTGTATTCTATTTTCTGTTCAGACAGATAAACATTATAATTTTTTCTCATACAAAGTGTGTTATATATGATAAACTAGTAGATGAGCCCGGCGTTGCTTGAACAAATATGATAGCAAAGATTAAGACCATTAGATTATAGCTGATCTTATCCATTTTCATCAAGTGCAAGAGTTAGGTCTCCCCTTTTCCGAGACTAATTAGAAAATTTTTAGATATCTGCTTACCACACTGGGATAACGATAATTAAGATTCACAGCAACTGCTAACCAGTGTGTAGTACCACTAAATGATAAATAACAAACGTTTTTGTAACCCCTTCTGGGTTCTTCTTCTAGTTTACTAAATTCGAAAAATAAGTTGGATCTTCTCAAATCATTCATAAATATAAATTTGAACATAAAATTGAACATTAAGACTAAGAGTTCGAATAAAGCGAACTTATGTGCAGCATTCCCTGTGTCAACTTTATATACTACAAGTTTGGACATGTGCACTGCGTATCTCGCCGATCACGCGACTGCGCTGCGCAGTTACCTATCTCGTATATGTACGCATCTTGCCCCTCATCACTCGTTGACACCAAAAATACAACGCTTATCTAGATGATATCTTTTAATTTATATGAATGTTCAACAGAATAATATACAGCCTATGTCCACCCTGAAGGTCCATTCTAAATATTGGTGAAAGAATTTTTGAAATCAGATGAGTAGTTTCGGAGATTACCTCCTACATCAAAACTTACAAACTTTACCTCTTTATAACATTAGTATAGATAAAGAATAATATTTTTTGTAAATTATTTTCTGTAAAAAAATTTTCTGTAAGGTCTCTTATTATACACTTAATTAATACTTTTTATTAAAATACTTACTAATATACATAAAGTTTAAATTACATCCACTTTATAGTGCAACATGGATGGAATATTCTAATTTTTTGATGAAGAGTTGTAGTGATGTAATTCTTCATATAATGAATATAAATTAATAAATTGTATATTAAATTAAGTAGTTTCTGTAAATAAAATTGTAATATTGATGTCAATTAATACTAAAATTATTTGCCTTCAGGTGCTCTTTTTATTAAATTCCAACTTGTGGCGAGTACCAGATTTTGAACAAATAGAAATTATGTAATAAAGCAATAAAAAAAGTCCATTGAGAATTGGCTTGACTTTGAGTGAATTATTGAATAAATAATTTGATAATGAAAATATTTATTGATAATGAAGATATTTGATAATAACAAATTTTTGATAATGAAGATATTTATTCAATAATGGCAATATTTATTTAGAATGAAATATATATACAGAAATATTCTGCTTAGTGCTGTTAATGCATTCCATAAAAGTACTGCACTAATTGGAGAATATATTTTATAAGAAAAATGCTTCTTTTGAAATGAGATATTTTGCACCTAAAAAATAATTAGAACTGACTTAATAATGTCATAAAAATCCTTAAAAAAGTACAAGAGAATAAAATAAAAAAGATGCTAATAAACCCAAACTTTCAATTTTTTACTTTGCAATTAAATTTTTAACTGCTTTTATTGAAAGAAAAAATTATCCATTGCTGCTTTGACTTGTCTCTTCTTTTTCATTTCTGCATTAAGAGCTCAGTAGCAGCAAATTACATCTACTAATTTTGTTTCTTAAAATGCAGTATTCTCCATTTAAATTGTTAAACTAAGCCAGTAGTAGACATTTTAAAAATATGTACAGTACAAGATGGCCAGATGACTGAGGTGGTAAAAGATTCAGCTTCTTGCCATTCTGAGAATCTGGATGATAGAATCCAAGCATTATTAATGAGTTTTGTCCTTCACTAGCTAACTGCCTCCATTGAAGGCCTAGTTGGACCCATGATAGCCCTAAATAAAGGCCCTCTTAGTGCCCGTAAGATAGTTCTTAAGAAATAGACAATTGTGTTTTTTCATGCATCTACAATAAAGTAATAGATGAGTGGTTAGGCTGAGTGCTGCTAGATATTTGCTAATTTCTGTCAGTCTAATAGCACATTACTGTAAAACAAGCTATTTAGTAATTAAAAACTTTAAAGCAGAAAACAATGCTGTATTTTTTTTTCTTTGCTTTAGTCATTAAATAGGTACTTTTGTGAAAATATATGTTACTCTGAATGTCTCTAAAAGGATATGCAACTTTTTATTAAAATAAATTTTTAATATAAGTTAATAATGCCTTTCAACTGGTGTTGGTTCACTTTTTATCACTTACATCTATGCTAATTTTTGTTAACTTATTTTTTAAAACTATGGTTATAATCTTTCTTATACATATTAGATTGACAGTGACTGCCTATTGATTGTAATGAATCATTGTGGATAAATTAAATTCTCTGTTGCACACTATAAATCATACTATATGAATCTGTACTAAGTGATGTATTCCTGTAATATATTTAATTTTATATATATTTGTTAAACAGGCTTCATTATAAATCTCTTTTAACCTTTAAAGAAACAGCTATGATTTACAATAAATGCTAAGAAATTGTTAGTTCTTGATTTCTTATTTTTTTCTATATTTTTCTTTTCGTAAAAATTTCATGTTTAAAATACAAATCATTATGTACAGTTGAGAAATTCTTTAATATTGTAGCTAATTTTTTAAATAACTGAATTAATCTAAAAGGAATGCATAAGAAATTTTAATTACAGTAGCTTTAAAAAAAGCATTTTTAATTACAGACTTGAAGAAAAAATTAGACAGAGACGACTTGAAAAAGAAGAACAAGAAAGAAAATCAGCAATTGAGAAAGAAAAACTGAGGAGGCGAACTGGTCAAGAAATTGCTCTTGCTAGACAAAAGTAAAAATTTTAATTTATTTAATTTTTATCATAAAGAATATTCAGAAAATGCTCTTTGTTAAATGAATTTTTTTGTGTGTATTGATGATGTTTTTATTATATTTGTTTTCTTTACAGTTAAATATTTATAAGTATATTTAAGAATCAGTATATGTTAGTAAAACAAAGAATTATTTTAAATTATTTGCCTTGATTGTCTAGGTACAAAATAGATGTTTAGGATAAAAAAATTTTATAGAATGTATAAATTTTTAATTAAAAAATTATTTTAAAAAATTAAGATGATAAAACATCAATATATAACTACTATCAGAATATATGCAGATTATGAAGACCTTTTTAAATCAAAATGTGCTTTAAGTACTTCAAATCTTTGAAATAAGAGAGAAATTACAGTGACGCTTCTAGTTTGCTGTAGATGTTAGATTTATTTATGATTGGCAGAATATAGATTATCTGTCATAATTGAAACTGAGATCATAATCATTCAGCAGGTGACTGAAATTAAATTATATTTATAGTCATGTATCAAAATGAGTGCTCTTTGAGATGTTTTTATCTAATTTGCTAGTAAACAAATAATTTTTTTTAACTGAATTACTGAGTTATTAAATACATATTAGAATAAGTTTTTAATGATTGATGATATCTAAGTATTTAAACTTAAGTTTGATTTATTATGAAATAGACTTGAAGAAGAGCAACAGAGAAGAGAAGCTGAGCTAATACGTCAAGAAAAACTAGAAGCTAAATTAGCTAGGTATAACATTTGTATTTTATTTTATTACTTAAAAATAATCTGCATTCAGAAACTCAATATATTTGATTTTAGCTAATTTAGATAAATATATAGAATATTAGTTGGAAAATGAATTGCCACTGTTGTTTTGTCCATCTATCTGTCCTTCATTAATCTTGAGAATGGAATAAGATAGATGAAAATTGAGACCAGATATGGAAAGCCTAGGAGCCACAGATCTCAATTAACTATATATGAACTTCCAACACTGGAAGTCATGTGATTTCAATTCAAAATTTTCTCAAAAATGGAGTTAGACAGATGACATGTCTCAATTTGATTGTTTTCAAGAAAAGTATGATGTGCAGGGGTAAGACACAACTAAAATTAAGTCTAGATATGGAAAACTTAAGGTAGGAGATCCTGATTATGAACTTCTGATCTGGACAGGAGTCATGATTTCTTTTAATTAAAAATTGTAGCCCAGTACTGTGAAAGTATTACAATAAATAATTGCTTGTATTAATTATATTGTTATATTAATTTAAAGTAGATTTTAAAATGTTTAAATGTTATTTATATCAAATTAAATATTTATTTATCTTACTTAAACTAATTGAAATCTGCAGTTTCTAATGATAGTGATTTATGATAGAATTAAACGAATATTAAAATAAAAGTTGTATATTGTGGATAAGGGACTGTCTTATCAAAGCTGTAAATTATATTGATTTTCAAGTGAGAATTGTGAATTAACAATAATTTTTTTTAAAGTTTAATGTTATAAGAATGTTATAAGAATATTTTTTTGGTTTAGATCTAATTTAGTTAAATTTATAAAAAATTATTGAAAACACATTAAAATAAACCTTCTGAATTTTGATTACCTATATAAAAAATCTTGTATTTTATCAAATATTTAAATTTTATGTTTTATAAAAATTTAAAGGCAGAGAATTTTAGAAGAAATTGAAAGAGATAAGTTAGCTCGTAAAGAAATGTTTGGAACAGTTGGAAATACTGCACCTGTTATATCAACTGTAAATAGTTCTAATACTGTTTCAACTACTACAACTACAGTCCCACAAAGACAATATGATCAATGCAAACTTCAGGTAAGTTACTTGTTTTTACTATTAAACTTTTAGTAATTTACACATCAGCAAAAGTGCTTGTATTGATTAATATATCTCAAGAATAGCTATTATATTATAAATCTAGTTTAAATTGTAACCAGATTGATGTAAAGTTGAAAAAGAGGACTAATGAGGGATTTGTCCAAAATTCATATGCTAAGGAATCAATAAAAGCCTGTACATCCATCTTAATTGTGTGTTACTGTACTTTATGCTTACTCATAACAATTACAACAAGAACAAAAGATATTCAAGTACATATTAATAAATATATGAAGCGTTCAATACCATAATGTTGTAAATGCCAAAAATCAAACTTTTCAGAAGAGGTAAAAAAAAAACTTTTTCTAGTGAATGAATTCATTTCAAGTTTATAGTAAAATGGTAAAAACTCATTATGTTACAAATTCTCTGGGATATCAAAATGATGTAAATGTAAGCTGTAATGTTTTAAGTGCCAAAAGTCACTTGACTTGCATTTTGGAGCTTTAAATGTTATGGCTTTACATAAATTCAACTTCAAAGTACGGCCACTTACAGTGCCACTATCACCACAATATTTTTTTTGCAGTAGAAAACATTGCGTTTAGAATTCAATTCTTCAATAAAACATACTTAGAGAAAATTGGCATTTACATTATGGCATTGCACACTTCATATACTTTTGTATATGGATTATACAGGATTTTTTTAATGAATAATAAATAAATAATGGCATTTTTCTTTTTTTCAAAGCCATGTAGATTTATGGTTGTGGATTAATAATGTGATAAACTACTTTAATTTTAATAAAATATTTTATTTTTAATTTTAATAATTTAGCATTTATAAAAAATATATAAATGCTAATTAGAAAAAATAGCTAATTTAAAATTTGGAGAAGCAATAGCATATGTGCATAGTAAGTCAAATGCTATTTTATTTCATCAATGTGCCATAAGAGATTTGGAATTTGTACAAAGTTGGTCAGGGAAAGTCATGGAATTTAAAACAAAAATTTGAGAAGGAACCCTGCATTTATTAGCTTCTGATGAGATTATCAGAAGCCAATATGTGGGTTGTTTTCCTTTATATTGTTCGATACTCAGTTTTATGCAGAAAAGAAGAACATAAAGAAATATTTTTTGCTAATCTGCTGTTATCTATTAATCAACCTAGTGAAGTCCCAACTGTCCAGTATAGGTTTCCAACTATCATTAAGGGACATTAAGGAGTCTTTAGTATTAATAACAGTTAAATATTTAAAGGAACTAAAGATGTATTTGTTCAAGTATCCTGATAGGGCTCTCTTTGATAAGAATAGTCTTATCTCAGATAACACAGACAACACTGAACAATTGCAGACTTATTGCATAAGAGAAGTATTGATCACAAATTGGGCTAAGCTATAACAGTGATAGTGTTCTTTTATTCTTTTAGACAGTGATCTTGTGGATCTTGTGGACAGTAATAGAAGTTCCCCCCGTTTCAAGGCATAAACGACAATTTAGAGAGTGCCTTGGCTCTGTCTTTGACACAGTGAAATATGTTCATAATTGTAGGTAATCTAAAGTGAGCATGCATCTAGAATATGATGCTACTAACAATGCGATAGTCTTACCAGTAACTACTAGTACACTGTGATAAAAACATTGAAATTTTTCTCTGTAGTTCAACGGTAAAATTATTACATTGTTGTTTGGTAGTTTTTAACCTGTCCCGTGTTGTTCTCAAGTATTTTTGTGTTGACCACATTTGACCTAACCTGTTGACCCCGAATATATATTAGTTTCTGCATTGGAACTTTTTTTAACATCAGATGTCGCTACTTGTACAGAATTCCAAAATTAGTGACTCATCAAAAGAATCATTATGCTATCTAGTTTTTGCACAGCAGGATTTTACAATAATAGGAATAGTTGTTTACAAGAAATCACAAAGGAAAGTAGACCATTAGTTTGTCTCTGTTTCAACATGGCAATGGCTGGGAGTGCTCTGAATAAATCAGAAATGATCAAATATTTATTTAATTTAGGTTCCAATGAGTCTGAATTTTCAGACAGCAATGACAAATATATACAAAATGAAAATGTAAGTGATGGTAGTAGTGATATTGATCACAAAACTACAAGTGGATTCAGAGGTCAATCACCCGGTCGTGCTCGAGGAAATAATAGTGCGAAACATTCGTGATTTAGTAGTAATGATGGTTGGATCCATACAAACTTCAGAAGCCCTCAAGTAAACAGTTTCACAGGACAAGTAGGTACCTATATAAAAAATCTTGTATTTTATCAAATATTTAAATTTTATGTTTTATAAAAATTTAAAGGCAGAGAATTTTAGAAGAAATTGAAAGAGATAAGTTAGCTCGTAAAGAAATGTTTGGAACAGTTGGAAATACTGCACCTGTTATATCAACTGTAAATAGTTCTAATACTGTTTCAACTACTACAACTACAGTCCCACAAAGACAATATGATCAATGCAAACTTCAGGTAAGTTACTTGTTTTTACTATTAAACTTTTAGTAATTTACACATCAGCAAAAGTGCTTGTATTGATTAATATATCTCAAGAATAGCTATTATATTATAAATCTAGTTTAAATTGTAACCAGATTGATGTAAAGTTGAAAAAGAGGACTAATGAGGGATTTGTCCAAAATTCATATGCTAAGGAATCAATAAAAGCCTGTACATCCATCTTAATTGTGTGTTACTGTACTTTATGCTTACTCATAACAATTACAACAAGAACAAAAGATATTCAAGTACATATTAATAAATATATGAAGCGTTCAATACCATAATGTTGTAAATGCCAAAAATCAAACTTTTCAGAAGAGGTAAAAAAAAAACTTTTTCTAGTGAATGAATTCATTTCAAGTTTATAGTAAAATGGTAAAAACTCATTATGTTACAAATTCTCTGGGATATCAAAATGATGTAAATGTAAGCTGTAATGTTTTAAGTGCCAAAAGTCACTTGACTTGCATTTTGGAGCTTTAAATGTTATGGCTTTACATAAATTCAACTTCAAAGTACGGCCACTTACAGTGCCACTATCACCACAATATTTTTTTTGCAGTAGAAAACATTGCGTTTAGAATTCAATTCTTCAATAAAACATACTTAGAGAAAATTGGCATTTACATTATGGCATTGCACACTTCATATACTTTTGTATATGGATTATACAGGATTTTTTTAATGAATAATAAATAAATAATGGCATTTTTCTTTTTTTCAAAGCCATGTAGATTTATGGTTGTGGATTAATAATGTGATAAACTACTTTAATTTTAATAAAATATTTTATTTTTAATTTTAATAATTTAGCATTTATAAAAAATATATAAATGCTAATTAGAAAAAATAGCTAATTTAAAATTTGGAGAAGCAATAGCATATGTGCATAGTAAGTCAAATGCTATTTTATTTCATCAATGTGCCATAAGAGATTTGGAATTTGTACAAAGTTGGTCAGGGAAAGTCATGGAATTTAAAACAAAAATTTGAGAAGGAACCCTGCATTTATTAGCTTCTGATGAGATTATCAGAAGCCAATATGTGGGTTGTTTTCCTTTATATTGTTCGATACTCAGTTTTATGCAGAAAAGAAGAACATAAAGAAATATTTTTTGCTAATCTGCTGTTATCTATTAATCAACCTAGTGAAGTCCCAACTGTCCAGTATAGGTTTCCAACTATCATTAAGGGACATTAAGGAGTCTTTAGTATTAATAACAGTTAAATATTTAAAGGAACTAAAGATGTATTTGTTCAAGTATCCTGATAGGGCTCTCTTTGATAAGAATAGTCTTATCTCAGATAACACAGACAACACTGAACAATTGCAGACTTATTGCATAAGAGAAGTATTGATCACAAATTGGGCTAAGCTATAACAGTGATAGTGTTCTTTTATTCTTTTAGACAGTGATCTTGTGGATCTTGTGGACAGTAATAGAAGTTCCCCCCCTGTTTCAAGGCATAAACGACAATTTAGAGAGTGCCTTGGCTCTGTCTTTGACACAGTGAAATATGTTCATAATTGTAGGTAATCTAAAGTGAGCATGCATCTAGAATATGATGCTACTAACAATGCGATAGTCTTACCAGTAACTACTAGTACACTGTGATAAAAACATTGAAATTTTTCTCTGTAGTTCAACGGTAAAATTATTACATTGTTGTTTGGTAGTTTTTAACCTGTCCCGTGTTGTTCTCAAGTATTTTTGTGTTGACCACATTTGACCTAACCTGTTGACCCCGAATATATATTAGTTTCTGCATTGGAACTTTTTTTAACATCAGATGTCGCTACTTGTACAGAATTCCAAAATTAGTGACTCATCAAAAAAATCATTATGCTATCTAGTTTTTGCACAGCAGGATTTTACAATAATAGGAATAGTTGTTTACAAGAAATCACAAAGGAAAGTAGACCATTAGTTTGTCTCTGTTTCAACATGGCAATGGCTGGGAGTGCTCTGAATAAATCAGAAATGATCAAATATTTATTTAATTTAGGTTCCAATGAGTCTGAATTTTCAGACAGCAATGACAAATATATACAAAATGAAAATGTAAGTGATGGTAGTAGTGATATTGATCACAAAACTACAAGTGGATTCAGAGGTCAATCACCCGGTCGTGCTCGAGGAAATAATAGTGCGAAACATTCGTGATTTAGTAGTAATGATGGTTGGATCCATACAAACTTCAGAAGCCCTCAAGTAAACAGTTTCACAGGACAAGTAGGAATCCAATGTAATTTACATTGAGAGTGATTCTACACCATTCATCTGCTTTAGTGTATTTTTCAATGATGAACTTGTGGACAAGATTGTTGAAGAAATGAACAGGTATGGTGATAGTTTGATGAACTGTGACAATTTACAGAAAATAGTTGTATAAAAAACTGGAAACCGATGACAAATCCACAAATTAGAGAATTTATAGGACTTATTATGGTCACAAGTATCATTAGAAAACTGTGCCTAAGTATGTACTTTACAATTGAAGATGTTTTTCTACACCATTTTTTTCGAGTGTAATGTCGAGCAACTGCTTTCTGCTTTTATTGTCATGTTTGCATTTTACAGACAATAATCAAGCTTCAGGTGGTGATGATAAATTACACAGTGTTATTGATCATTTTCACCACAGGTTTAAATATGCTTACATCCCAGATGAAAATGTGTGTGTAGATGAAAGTCTTGTGTTATGGAAAAGCAGACTGGGATTTAGTATATACTGAGCAAGCATGTTCGTTTTGGCATAAAAAGTTTAGAAATTTGCGAGTCACGAACAGCATATGTTCGGGACTTTTTAGTTTACACGAGAGTTATGACAGAATATGGAAATTTTGAAGGTGGCATGGTGAGAAAGTTGTGCTTACCTTATTAGAACCATTACTTGGTAAGAATCACAAGGTTTAGACAGGTTTTTCACCTCACCAACATTAGCAAAAACACTTCTGGATAAACAAACATATGTTTGTGGAACTGAGAACAAAAATCGAATTGGAATGCCATACAATTTTCCTGATCGTGAATTGAAGGAAGGGGAATTTATGACCTGTCAGAAAGATGAATTGTCTGTGTTTTGTTGGAAAAGATAAAAGGAATGTGACAATTCTAACTATGATGAGTAACAATGAATTCTCTGATTTGGGTAAACGTAACAGATTAGGAGATACAATAATGAAGCTGAATTGTGTTTTAGAATATAATAGAAATATGGGTGGAATCAATCTCTGTGAAGGAGTAATACACAATTATCCGTGCATGAGAAAAATGGTAAAATGTTTTTTCATATGATGGATATTACACTATATAATGCTTGTGTTTTGTATTGCCAACATACAAAAAAACAAATATCATTTCTTGAATGTTTTCATTTCTTATTGTTCAATTGAAAGGAATTTCTTTTAGGGATTGGAAGGGAAAATCATTTCTTTATTTTCGTATGTCTGTTATTAGAGAAGTGATAGAGAAGTATAACACAAACAGACATCTAGCCCACCACGGTTGACCGTCACACGAAAATCCTTTACGTTTATCTGAACAGCATTTTCCCAGTTTTATACCATCAACAGAAAAAAGAAACCTCCATCCAGAATTTATAAAGTATGTTTGGGAAACACAAAGCATGCAGAATCACGTTATCAGTGTGTACAATGTGTACCATTCCACTATACATTGTTTCTTGTTTTGAGATTTATCACACTAAAACTAACTTCTGAAATAAAATTTTTTGTTTTTATATTTCCTAATATGTCTATTTTGTGTGTGTAAAATATAAAGTAATTTGGAATGATACAATAGCCACAATTATTATTTTCTAAAATGTGTGATTGCGTTAGGCTTAACATTGAAAAAAATTCAACGTGGAGTGAAATGCAATGGAGAAAATATTTAACATCGGATAGGTTAATACAGTTTATTGCTGTATATTCAAAGTGAATTTTCTTTGAATAATTTTAAGTTTAATTTGAATAATTTTAAGTTGCTGTCAAATGCCTGGCAGAAATTCTGATTTTATATCGTAGTGAAAATTAATGTTCAAATGAATAATCAAATGGAAATCATAATAAAATATTCTTAATTTTTATTTTAATATTGAAATCTGAAATTTCTTTTTCTAAGTATTATTTAAATATACAAGATGAATCAAAAGTTCCTTTCATCGTTTTCATTCCAAAAGTACTGCAGAATTTTGTCAATTTAGTTATATAGTAAGTCATGCATTTATGGAGAATTGATTAGCATCTTTTTTGGTTGTCTTTGAAAATTATTTTCAAGGTCATTTATGTTGTAATTTTTAATAAGCACAGGTAATATAAAAGGACCTGTGACAGGGTTAAAGATAATCTTTTAATTAGTCTAAAATCATTTTCTGGATTCAAATAAATACATTTAGGATTGCATAATTTGTAACTTTAAATTTATGAGTGAAAGTGATTTTGTTTATATGCTTTTCAAGGTTATGTAAAATAAACTTTTGACTCCCCATGTATGTATGTAGGTCTGTATATAATACCACTATGATAAATACATTTCTATGAAAGTATGATTTTTATATTCTGACAAAATATAAAGTTTTATAGAAGTAATTATGGGAAGATTTCCAAATTGAAAAATCAAAAGACTAGAATTTGAACAATGAAAATTTAAATGTACATTCTTTTTACCTCTTTGTCTATACGCAGAAATGTTAAATGTATATTTTTTATTATCCAAAATTTTTTCTTATAATAGTTTTATATAGCACAACAAGCTTGTCTTAAGTTTTCATTAAAGGTTAAACTAAGATTTTTCAAAAATATACTTGCATGCATATGAGAGGTGCTGCTCTTTCTTGTAGTTGATACAATCATCTCTCAGTTGGGATTTGTGTACCTCTAAAGCCTCTAGAGTTCTAACATGATTTTGTTATAGTATTGTGTGATGATAACAGCATTATTAAGGTCCACATGTACTGGTACTTCATTTATCAATGGTATAAACAGACAGGGCAATGGAATGTATTTTGTCTTCAATATTGTATCGGTGTGCTATTAGATGTTTATGGAGTGAGCAATCAAAAATATTAGTCTGTTGTTAGTAAATTTTTCAACTGGTATCAGAAAAGGTTCTATGTGGTTTGCTGTTTCCTAATGCTAAATTTACAGTAACTCTCCAATGAAGTAGTTGAGCAAATTCAAAAGGATTATAAAATAAACTTATATAGTTTTACCACTGCTCTATATATAAATTTCAAAGCTTTAATATTAGTAATTATTATGCAGAAATCTAATCATGGACTGTGTTATTGTACACAATAATTTGCAAAATATAAATTGATGTAAAAAAAAACTACAGTAGAACCCCTCTAATCCGTCACCTTTGGGACTGGGGGTATGGTCGGAACGCAAAAAAGGTCGGATTATCAGAAAAAAGTAAAATAAACAATCTTCCCCTTTGTCCCGTCTTTGTAGTACTGCTAATTTTTCATTTAATGAAAGAGTAACGTGTTTATGTTTCACTCCTGACATGTTGAAAACACACACAAAACTGTACATGTACACACAATGTAAAACATATACTATAATGAACACAGAAGAACACCTCAGACAGTGAGTCGCCGATGAGTCGGGACAAGTTTCTCGACTCCAACCATGGTCGGATTAACCGGAGTGACGGACTAGCTGAGGGCGGACTAGAGGGGTTATACTGTAATAAACTCTTGTTCTGTTGTTTCATCATGCTTTAGTTTTCTGATTACATTAATATGTTTTATTTCTTAAAGTACATACTGTATAAAAAATTTTTGAAACAAATGACTTCAATCATTCTTTTTGACATTTTACTTACTTTATTATTTTTAGATAAGACTTACCAATGGTCAAATCCTAAATCAGACGTTTGGTTCAAATGAGGAACTTGCGGCCGTGCGGTTATTTGTACAGTTAAACAGGTCGGACGGTAATTGTCCTTTTTCACTTATGACTAATTTTCCAAAGAGAATATTTAATGATGAGGATATGAGCAAGCCACTCAGTGCTTTAGGTAATTATTATTTTTTCTTCCAACAAAGTTTTTCTGATCTTTTGAATTTATAATTGATTTGTATAAATAATATACAGTGGTACCTCAGGATACGAAATGAATCCGTTCCGACACTGAGATTGTATCATGAAAATGTCGTAAGGTGAATCATTTTTCCCCATACAATTACATGTAAAACCAAATAATTTGTTCCAACACGAAAAACACACTCAAATTAAAGCTAAGTAATACATTAAAAATAATAATAATAACTATAGTAAGGAAAACACTGAAAAAATGAATTTTGTAGTTGTAAATGTATAAATAACCGTAATAGAATAATAATTGATAAAAAAAAAAATGTAGTTTTATTTGCACTTTATGTTTGAGGATAGACAACAGTGGAGGTATAAACTGGTGGCGAAAGAGAGGGAGAAGGGAAATGATACTAAAACTTAACTTACATAACATAATGTAACAATAACTTAAAAATAACTTAGAAAAGATAAAAAAAAAAATTAGTGTTGTTTTATATTTTCTTTTTTTAAATTTTATTCACTGCTTTTTGCTTTCTTTCCTTCACTTCCACCCAGCACTTTCACTGGATAGAGGTTGCTTGGTAAAATATCTATCCAAAGATGTTTGGCTTTGCCTACTTTTTAAAATGTTTCTAAAATGATTTAGGCAAATGTCATTACTCCGAGCAGCAATACGGCCAGTGTGAACCTTTTCGGGATGTTTCTTTCAATAAAATCAGTCACTTTCTGATAATATCTCAAGATTTCCTTTATCGAGCGAGATCCTTCCACGACAAAGCAAACGCGGACTGAGACCAACGAACAGAAATGAATAAAAAATGGCGCTGCGAACTAATGTAACATCGTATGGTGAGTTTTTATTCGTATTGTGGAGCAAAAATATGTTCAAATTTCGTGTCATATCCTGAAAATTTCGTATGCTGGGGCGTTCATATCCTGAGGTACCACTGTATTAGATTAAATTTAACACACAACAATTTTGCTAAAACTTTTGAAATACTTAGATATGAATTTCAGGACTTTATTTACTGTTTGAGAACAGTGGTGTAATTATGTTGCTTAATATTAACAGTGAGTTATTTATTATAATATAGTGATTTTAAACAGAAATTTTAAAAGAAATTAAATGCTAAGAACCAGAATACAATCAAACTATATATTTCAGTTATTTTAATCTTTAACTAAGAACTTATGACAAGAATTTTAAGACAACTCTTGTTTATTAAAAAAATTATTACATTTTCATTTGATTTCAATTTTACTTGATTTTAAATTTTATTGTTTTTACTCTATAATTATTGCTTTTTGGATTATACAATTTTTAGCTGTTTATATTACAATTATAGTATAAATAGCTAAAAAGTTGTACACTGCTTTTCTTTTTTCAATAATTCAAACTTAAAAAAAACTATTATCATTTAAATAATTTGAATATAATTTATTTATTTCAATATTTAATTGTTGTAGCAGAAATACTGATATTAACTATTGATTTTTATAACTGATATTGTTATTTCTGAATCATATAACATTAAAAATTAACTTACATAAGTAATATTAAAATACTTATGCTTTTCAGTTTTATATTTTACTTCATCATTTGTTTTATTAACAGATATTACATGTAAGGGACAAAATATTTTCCATAATACACTAGTAATTTGGTATATCATAGTCCTTGGGATCCAAAAAATTTGATTGCATTCCAAGGAGGAACTTTTTCTACCACATTTGTGAACAGCTGGTGTCCATGGTGGTCATTGTTTATGAACTTACCATTTACCCATAGTTGAATATCCCTAATATCCAATTTGGTTTTTTCTGTATCCATTCATTGGGTAAAACTGTGATTGTGTAGTGACAAGTACAAAATATTTCAGATTGATCCAATTGATTTTTGAAATGTGCTGTTCTCTTTTTAACTGCCAGTTTAACTCAATAGTCTACAATATAATGAAATAAAAGCAGAATCTGAAGCTGTTTTGAGTTGTAAGTTGGTCCATGTTCTATTTAGCCACTTACAGGAAGCTTTTATTCTTACAAATGCATTTCAGGATAAGGCTCATGAATGCTTAGGTCCAAAAATGCATTTGTAAGAATAAAAGCAATAGAGAAATTTGTATTATTGGTATTATGGAATATATTATGTTCTATATATACAAAAATAATAGTTACTAATTCCCTTTAGATAAGATATTAAAATATTTGTTTTTGAGAACTACATAGGCTGATTTTTTTTTCAAGTTCTGTGGTCCATTAAAAAAAGACAAGTGTATGTAACAAAATGAATTTATTACCAAAAGTTAGGTACAAACATGGTTACTTTTCGACATAATCACTGTGAAGATTGAGGAATTTGTCATATTTATGGACAAGCTTTTCCATCTCCTTGTCATAGAATGTTGCTGCCAATAACTTGAGATGGGTCCTAACATTTCTTTGAATATCATCATTAGTCTTGAACCTCTGTGCTCCTAGCCACTTTTCCTGTTCAGGAAAGAGGTGGAAGTCACTCGGCGCTATAAGCTGGGTGTTTAAAGGTGGTGAAGACTTCCACCCAGCTTAAAACTTTTTAATGTGTGAAGACTTCCACCTCTTTCCTGAATTGAAAACATGGCTAGCAAGGCAGAGGTTTGAAACTAATGAACTAATGACGATCTTCAAAACAGTGTTGTTAATGCCATCTCAATTCATTGGCAGCATTCTATGACAAGGGGATGGAAAAGCATGTCCATAAATATGACAAATTCCTCAATCTTCACAGTGATTATGTCGAAAAGTAACCATGTTTGTACCTAACGTTTGGAATAAATTCATTTTGTTACTTACACTTATCTTTGTTTTATGGACCATCGGAACTTGAAAAATAAACAGCCCTTGTATAATATTATTTGTCTGTGTCTAATACAGAAATGCCAACTACTACAGATTTTCTGTAGTTTCTAATGAAGTCATGTGTAAATAGTGGACTTGCAGATAACCTGTAAAACTATGGAATGATCTTTTATACTCTTGAAAAGGTGCATTAATGCAACATCATATATAGGTGCTCTTGGTCCATGTGGAACCACCAGTATGTCAAATCTCAAACCAAGAATGTGGAATGTACAAACAGTGAATGCTTCCAGTTTGCAAGTGGCTAACTAAGGGTCTGTCTAAGAATTGTTTCTTTGCATGAACAAGTTGTACAGTTATGATAAAACGTGTTAAAAATGACACACTTGCATCTAAAAATAATGCCTGCCCTTCTAACATGATTGAGTATGCTGCAAAGTCTATGTAAACAGACCATGTAGTGTGTGTATGACATAGACAAAATGGTGAATTCTGTCAATTATATGAATTTTATTCTATCAAATGAGAAATATAAATTTGAATTTATTTCAAAAATTATTATGAAATAATTTATTAATAATTGAAAATTTTAAGAAGTTTATGATAAAGTGGATTGTTTTATCTATTTATATATTTAATTTCTTATATAAAAATTAGATTAATTTTATAAATTTAATTATATGTAAGATACTTGGCTTAAAATCATCATGATACATTTTTCATCACAAAAGAAAAAATAGAAACAGTGGCAAAGGAGAATCAATGAATTGTCATGAAATTTTTTTAATGTGGGCAAAACCCATGGACAAGCAGAGGAGCAAAGCCTCCTAGTAACATTATAGTGTGGAATAAATTATAGTTTTAAAATATCAGAAATTATTGATGTCAAGTCAGAAAGAGGGGTGGATGGGGAATTGCTTCCCTATTCATCCTTCTCATTATCCTGTGCTACTGATGGACCTGTTCTCAGGTTGGCATCTCTGTAGGTGTATTAAAATTTCTATAGCACAGATATATATCACTTTAAAAATTTATATAATCAAATAAAAGTTTAATCAATTTTTTCCAGGACTTGTTCCCTCTGCTGTGTTGATTGTGACCAAACAACAATAAAGTCAAGTCAGTCAAGATTAAATATTAATATGTAAAAAAGTTTTCTTTTTTGTATTATTATGTTGTTGTTCAACTTTACATTTAACAATTAAATAAGAAAATTGTACCATATAAATTTTAGTGTTACTTCTTTGTTCATTCAAAAGTACATTATTTATTTTTGTAAAAAAGAGAAGAAAACTTAAGTTACCTCATATACTTAATTTTGAAAAAACTACTTAGATGTTACTTTTCTTTAATCTCAAAATATTTTGTTAAGTATTTTAGAAGTGTTTTAAATTTGTTAATTATAAAGAACATTGAAAATCTTATTTGAAAATAAAAAAGTAAATTTAAATTCTATCCAGACATGTTAAAGAATGAGTAGTTATTATATTACCAGTAAGAATTCTTATAATTTTAATTTTTATAAGCAAGCAATTGGAGCATTGTTTAGATTTCAAATCTTAATTTATAAAAATTTTTAGCAGATTTTTTTTTTACTACATGCAGGGTTCCTATGCACCTGGAAAGTTGGGGAAAATCAGTGATTTATATTAGTGTTTGGAAAAAATCATGGAGAATCAGGGAATTTCACAAAAGTTGTCAATAAGTCACAAAAAGTCAGGGAATTTGCCTCCTTGGCTGCTTTGTTGATATTTTTTTGCTCACAATAAAGTAGACCAAGTGTAGCCATCTGCAAGTAGTAATGTGGTACAATGCAACTTATGAAAAGGCATGCAGAATATTTTCAGGACCTAAAATTTCCCCAAAAATTATTGCATACAAAATAAAATCATAATTTATGAACCAATTAATAATTATTATTACATAGTTTGGAAAATTCAAATTAAATCATGCATACAATATAATTAAATACATTTACAATACAATTTGCCATGCAACACTAAACTGATCAGTTAACAAATATTTTAGATTAAAAGAATGCTTTAATTTAAGCATGTTTTCATCATCATAGGATAGAATAAACAATTATAAACTTGATGCAATATGTTAAACAATGGCACTGAATTCAGTTTTGTTTCTATTAACTTCTAAAACACTCCTTTACATTGTTTAAGTTAAATTATTTTAACTAAAGTTAATAGGAAAAATTATGTACATTTACAATTTAAATAATATCATTAAAACATAATTGTTTTGAAATTGAAATTTTAAAATAATACAAGTTGAGTCTTGGCCATGTTAATTAATACTGGCTTTTTTGTGCACTTGTCCCATCAATGTCTTAGTGGGTAAAACACTGGTAGTTGGTTGCAGGTTTGCATCTCACCAATGGGCTGGCTGCATGAAATTTTTCAGGTTTTCTTCACAAATCTAACACCTAAATAGTCAGTTGAGATAATTCAGATAGCAGATTTCTCAACCATATGTGGTCCACAGATCCCTGCGGGTCTAGGCAAATATATTGACAGCAAGCTATGCAAATTAGCATGTTGCAAACAAGCATGACATGAAAACTATGCATGTAAATGGCTGTTAAAATTCATTAAACAGGTCTACCAGAAGATGAAGTTTGAGAAACACTAGGTTAATGCATGTCATTAGAGTATTTTGTACTTAAAGACATGTAGTTCTTCCAGTTTTTCAAAAATTGAATTTTTTCTTTTACAATTTAAATGAAGATGCACTGTTGATAATAAGAATATTAAAACTATTACAGTGAAATGTTAATTTAATGTGTGGGGTGTGTATAATAGAAATGTAAAGAATGTACAAGTGCTATTCATCAATTTTTATTCTTTGATACTGTCCTATTGACCTAACATAAGCAGTTCTTTAAACTTTGCAAATCATATCAAATGAATNGAACTTTTTTTAACATCAGATGTCGCTACTTGTACAGAATTCCAAAATTAGTGACTCATCAAAAGAATCATTATGCTATCTAGTTTTTGCACAGCAGGATTTTACAATAATAGGAATAGTTGTTTACAAGAAATCACAAAGGAAAGTAGACCATTAGTTTGTCTCTGTTTCAACATGGCAATGGCTGGGAGTGCTCTGAATAAATCAGAAATGATCAAATATTTATTTAATTTAGGTTCCAATGAGTCTGAATTTTCAGACAGCAATGACAAATATATACAAAATGAAAATGTAAGTGATGGTAGTAGTGATATTGATCACAAAACTACAAGTGGATTCAGAGGTCAATCACCCGGTCGTGCTCGAGGAAATAATAGTGCGAAACATTCGTGATTTAGTAGTAATGATGGTTGGATCCATACAAACTTCAGAAGCCCTCAAGTAAACAGTTTCACAGGACAAGTAGGAATCCAATGTAATTTACATTGAGAGTGATGCTACACCATTCATCTGCTTTAGTGTATTTTTCAATGATGAACTTGTGGACAAGATTGTTGAAGAAATGAACAGGTATGGTGATAGTTTGATGAACTGTGACAATTTACAGAAAATAGTTGTATAAAAAACTGGAAACCGATGACAAATCCACAAATTAGAGAATTTATAGGACTTATTATGGTCACAAGTATCATTAGAAAACTGTGCCTAAGTATGTACTTTACAATTGAAGATGTTTTTCTACACCATTTTTTTCGAGTGTAATGTCGAGCAACTGCTTTCTGCTTTTATTGTCATGTTTGCATTTTACAGACAATAATCAAGCTTCAGGTGGTGATAATAAATTACACACTGTTATTGATCATTTTCACCACAGGTTTAAATATGCTTACATCCCAGATGAAAATGTGTGTGTAGATGAAAGTCTTGTGTTATGGAAAAGCAGACTGGGATTTAGTATATACTGAGCAAGCATGTTCGTTTTGGCATAAAAAGTTTAGAAATTTGCGAGTCACGAACAGCATATGTTCGGGACTTTTTAGTTTACACGAGAGTTATGACAGAATATGGAAATTTTGAAGGTGGCATGGTGAGAAAGTTGTGCTTACCTTATTAGAACCATTACTTGGTAAGAATCACAAGGTTTAGACAGGTTTTTCACCTCACCAACATTAGCAAAAACACTTCTGGATAAACAAACATATGTTTGTGGAACTGAGAACAAAAATCGAATTGGAATGCCATACAATTTTCCTGATCGTGAATTGAAGGAAGGGGAATTTATGACCTGTCAGAAAGATGAATTGTCTGTGTTTTGTTGGAAAAGATAAAAGGAATGTGACAATTCTAACTATGATGAGTAACAATGAATTCTCTGATTTGGGTAAACGTAACAGATTAGGAGATACAATAATGAAGCTGAATTGTGTTTTAGAATATAATAGAAATATGGGTGGAATCAATCTCTGTGAAGGAGTAATACACAATTATCCGTGCATGAGAAAAATGGTAAAATGTTTTTTCATATGATGGATATTACACTATATAATGCTTGTGTTTTGTATTGCCAACATACAAAAAAACAAATATCATTTCTTGAATGTTTTCATTTCTTATTGTTCAATTGAAAGGAATTTCTTTTAGGGATTGGAAGGGAAAATCATTTCTTTATTTTCGTATGTCTGTTATTAGAGAAGTGATAGAGAAGTATAACACAAACAGACATCTAGCCCACCACGGTTGACCGTCACACGAAAATCCTTTACGTTTATCTGAACAGCATTTTCCCAGTTTTATACTATCAACAGAAAAAAAGAAACCTCCATCCAGAATTTATAAAGTATGTTTGGGAAACACAAAGCATGCAGAATCACGTTATCAGTGTGTACAATGTGTACCATTCCACTATACATTGTTTCTTGTTTTGAGATTTATCACACTAAAACTAACTTCTGAAATAAAATTTTTTGTTTTTATATTTCCTAATATGTCTATTTTGTGTGTGTAAAATATAAAGTAATTTGGAATGATACAATAGCCACAATTATTATTTTCTAAAATGTGTGATTGCGTTAGGCTTAACATTGAAAAAAATTCAACGTGGAGTGAAATGCAATGGAGAAAATATTTAACATCGGATAGGTTAATACAGTTTATTGCTGTATATTCAAAGTGAATTTTCTTTGAATAATTTTAAGTTTAATTTGAATAATTTTAAGTTGCTGTCAAATGCCTGGCAGAAATTCTGATTTTATATCGTAGTGAAAATTAATGTTCAAATGAATAATCAAATGGAAATCATAATAAAATATTCTTAATTTTTATTTTAATATTGAAATCTGAAATTTCTTTTTCTAAGTATTATTTAAATATACAAGATGAATCAAAAGTTCCTTTCATCGTTTTCATTCCAAAAGTACTGCAGAATTTTGTCAATTTAGTTATATAGTAAGTCATGCATTTATGGAGAATTGATTAGCATCTTTTTTGGTTGTCTTTGAAAATTATTTTCAAGGTCATTTATGTTGTAATTTTTAATAAGCACAGGTAATATAAAAGGACCTGTGACAGGGTTAAAGATAATCTTTTAATTAGTCTAAAATCATTTTCTGGATTCAAATAAATACATTTAGGATTGCATAATTTGTAACTTTAAATTTATGAGTGAAAGTGATTTTGTTTATATGCTTTTCAAGGTTATGTAAAATAAACTTTTGACTCCCCATGTATGTATGTAGGTCTGTATATAATACCACTATGATAAATACATTTCTATGAAAGTATGATTTTTATATTCTGACAAAATATAAAGTTTTATAGAAGTAATTATGGGAAGATTTCCAAATTGAAAAATCAAAAGACTAGAATTTGAACAATGAAAATTTAAATGTACATTCTTTTTACCTCTTTGTCTATACGCAGAAATGTTAAATGTATATTTTTTATTATCCAAAATTTTTTCTTATAATAGTTTTATATAGCACAACAAGCTTGTCTTAAGTTTTCATTAAAGGTTAAACTAAGATTTTTCAAAAATATACTTGCATGCATATGAGAGGTGCTGCTCTTTCTTGTAGTTGATACAATCATCTCTCAGTTGGGATTTGTGTACCTCTAAAGCCTCTAGAGTTCTAACATGATTTTGTTATAGTATTGTGTGATGATAACAGCATTATTAAGGTCCACATGTACTGGTACTTCATTTATCAATGGTATAAACAGACAGGGCAATGGAATGTATTTTGTCTTCAATATTGTATCGGTGTGCTATTAGATGTTTATGGAGTGAGCAATCAAAAATATTAGTCTGTTGTTAGTAAATTTTTCAACTGGTATCAGAAAAGGTTCTATGTGGTTTGCTGTTTCCTAATGCTAAATTTACAGTAACTCTCCAATGAAGTAGTTGAGCAAATTCAAAAGGATTATAAAATAAACTTATATAGTTTTACCACTGCTCTATATATAAATTTCAAAGCTTTAATATTAGTAATTATTATGCAGAAATCTAATCATGGACTGTGTTATTGTACACAATAATTTGCAAAATATAAATTGATGTAAAAAAAAACTACAGTAGAACCCCTCTAATCCGTCACCTTTGGGACTGGGGGTATGGTCGGAACGCAAAAAAGGTCGGATTATCAGAAAAAAGTAAAATAAACAATCTTCCCCTTTGTCCCGTCTTTGTAGTACTGCTAATTTTTCATTTAATGAAAGAGTAACGTGTTTATGTTTCACTCCTGACATGTTGAAAACACACACAAAACTGTACATGTACACACAATGTAAAACATATACTATAATGAACACAGAAGAACACCTCAGACAGTGAGTCGCCGATGAGTCGGGACAAGTTTCTCGACTCCAACCATGGTCGGATTAACCGGAGTGACGGACTAGCTGAGGGCGGACTAGAGGGGTTATACTGTAATAAACTCTTGTTCTGTTGTTTCATCATGCTTTAGTTTTCTGATTACATTAATATGTTTTATTTCTTAAAGTACATACTGTATAAAAAATTTTTGAAACAAATGACTTCAATCATTCTTTTTGACATTTTACTTACTTTATTATTTTTAGATAAGACTTACCAATGGTCAAATCCTAAATCAGACGTTTGGTTCAAATGAGGAACTTGCGGCCGTGCGGTTATTTGTACAGTTAAACAGGTCGGACGGTAATTGTCCTTTTTCACTTATGACTAATTTTCCAAAGAGAATATTTAATGATGAGGATATGAGCAAGCCACTCAGTGCTTTAGGTAATTATTATTTTTTCTTCCAACAAAGTTTTTCTGATCTTTTGAATTTATAATTGATTTGTATAAATAATATACAGTGGTACCTCAGGATACGAAATGAATCCGTTCCGACACTGAGATTGTATCATGAAAATGTCGTAAGGTGAATCATTTTTCCCCATACAATTACATGTAAAACCAAATAATTTGTTCCAACACGAAAAACACACTCAAATTAAAGCTAAGTAATACATTAAAAATAATAATAATAACTATAGTAAGGAAAACACTGAAAAAATGAATTTTGTAGTTGTAAATGTATAAATAACCGTAATAGAATAATAATTGATAAAAAAAAAAATGTAGTTTTATTTGCACTTTATGTTTGAGGATAGACAACAGTGGAGGTATAAACTGGTGGCGAAAGAGAGGGAGAAGGGAAATGATACTAAAACTTAACTTACATAACATAATGTAACAATAACTTAAAAATAACTTAGAAAAGATAAAAAAAAAAATTAGTGTTGTTTTATATATATATTTTT